>NW_004524582.1:8064752-8069978 GCF_000260255.1 Octodon degus | reverse complement strand
TATTATATAAACTAAGTTAACATATATTAATGATTGTAGAAAGGTAAATACATAGTGAATCAAGAACATATACCTCCTTATGCTGAAATTTTCCCTATCTTTAATTATCTTGAATCCGAGAATCATCTTAGCTGACTGAAAAATAATTTAAACATGAGTAGAAAAGGCTTTCTTCCATCTTTCTAATATAGGAAGGAAGATTCATTGGGCAGCATCATCTCATCAGTTTTCTGGGTGACAGCTGAGTTTTCTATCAGGGTTCTCTGGCTAAAACTAGAAAAAGCATTCAGGTGAATTACTCTCACTTTTTTTTAATTACTTGCATTGTGTTTCACTTCATGTTTTGATGAACTGACTGATACAGTTTTAAGGTGCTTTGTCCCCCTAAAGGCTATGTGGTGGAAACTTGGTCCACACTGTTATGTTGTGAATGAGTGGCAGGAATTGGAAAAGGTGGGGTTTGGTCAGAATGGATTAGATCATTGCAGAATCATCCTGAGAACTGATTAGCATTGTTTCCATGGGATCCCTCACCTGTGTTTGTCTGTCTTGCTACAAACAAAGATCTAGCCTTTTCTCATGTGTCTCCATCTTGAATGCCATGGGGACTTCACAGTAGCAGAGCTAATGCTTGCAAATCAGATTTGAACTTCCAGAGGTGAAAGCCCAATAAATCTGCTTTCTATATAAACTAGCCAGTCTTAAGTGTTGCATTAATTCAGCCAAAAATGTTCTATTACACTAACAACTTGAAAACTATTTTAGTCACTGCCTCTTGTCATCTGTCTCACAATAGTTCAGTGTTTCCTTTTCTTCAGTTCCACACTGAACAATCTTACCACCACCCAAACTCCAAAGAATGCCAACACTCATACTTCTGAAAATGCATGTTAACGTTTTGAAAAAAAAAAAAAAAGATGTAGAATTTGTGTGCGTGCACACACACACACACACACACTCACACACACACAAATTTCTCTATCACTGACTTCTCTTTAGCACTTGCAAATATTGCTAACATAAATGTATTGCTTGATGCTTAATTCAAATCTGACTCAAGGGCACATATAATTATTTACAGTGTAGGGTACTGCCTGATTCCATCAACATGGAGCAATTGTTTTCACCCTCATTTTTGAATCTTCATTCAATGACATTTAAAAAGCTTAAATCTCAGCCACAATTCATGCAACACCACAACCCACATGGTGACTCCGGGTTTGAGGTTTTTGACCTCTACCTGTTACAAATCTGGCAGTGCTTTTGCTATATTGACACTCTGTACTTTGATCTCTTGAAAGGACTGAAATATGTAGCTAAAGGCTTAAGAGGCAATAATAAATTTTAGAAGCTAGAGTCAAAGGAGTTTAGGTGGACCTTTTGCGAAGATTAATGCATGAAAAATCAATGTGATTTGTTGCAGGTCAAGAAAGAGATGTTCAGCCAGAGTTAGTTGCAGGAGTGCCAACAGAAATGTGTAATAAATTTTTTCACAATGTATTGAATACAGAATAAGAGAAAACAAGTAAAATTTGCAAACATTTTGATATATTTATATTTCAGGCAATACTCTGTATAAACATTTAATATTCTGAATAGCATTCTCGTCTGATTTGGAAACCAGAGCATTGTGGTAGAACTATAATGACCTTTTGATTTACATCCAACAAGTAACTGTGTGCATTCAAGTATTTCTTGTGTTTATTCTTTAAAAGACATTATATGATTTTTTAGATCACAGATAAAAGCTAAATAAATAAACATCCCAATTCGATCACAAAGAAAATAAATAAGATTAAAATAAAAAATATAATGTTTTGGTTTGGGTCTAGATGTTCTACCAAAGCCTCATGCAGTTAAGGGGGAGTCTTCTAGAGTTTTTGATAGATTCATGGTTCAGGGCAGAGATCATGGGTGTGAGGGCTAACCCACAGGGGTAGGGGCATAGCCTGAACACAATATAAGCGAGGGAAAAAAACTTGCTTTTTGCTGCTCCTCTCTTTTTGCTTTTGTTACTTTTGCAGTTTTCTGCTGTCCTGAAGTGCTCTCTGCCATGCGCCACCCTGCCTCGGAGCCAGTGGACTAGACTAAAACCTCCACAAACTGTGAGCTAAGTACAACTTTCCTTCCTTAATTTGGGGTGTTGAGTATTTTATCTCAAAACATGAGAGAAAAGTAACTGAGAAATATTGTCTATAATTAATTTTAAAAATATTTTAGAAATCTAAAGGAGAAAAATGTAATTAGTAATGGCGTTGGCGGCATACACAATTTTTACAGGGCAGCTACTGCGTAAATCTGTTGACATGAAGCACGCATTATCATCTTTGTTTGTGCCTTTCTGCAAATCAGCATCTGAAAAGCTTAAAACATATTTCCATAACAACTTTTAAAATAAAATTCAGAATAGAAAATATTATAAGTAATAAACTCTGTTAGGATGGAAAGAAATGAAGATAATTTTTAAAAAGATTTTGTTCTTTTCTGAGGACAGTTATGATTCTGAAGTACGTGTCAATCTTAAGATCCATCTACAGGTAGGTCCTGTGACAGGTGAATTCTAGGAGTCATTTCTGCTGGAGGGATCTTTTTTGTTTTATGTTTGTTTGCTTTTTGTGGTTCTGGGTATCAAATACAGGAGCTTGCACTTGTAAGGCAGGTGCTTATGCCTATCTTATTTTCCATTATTAGCCCTTTCTTTTTCCCTAAATTGCTTTCTTGGATTAAATCTTCTTCTACCTAAGCATTTATTTATTTATGTATTTATGTATTTATTTATTTATTTAGTTTATTTTGACAGAACCGGGGATTGAACTCATGCCCTTGCGCTTGCCAGGGACGTGCTTTTTCCACTGAACCATCTCTCCAGCCCCTTACCCAAACATTTAAATCAGATTCTATTTTCTGTATTGAACACCTGTAGTATTATAAGATGTCAAGAATGGATTCACTGACAAGGAGACTTGTCAATAAATACTTCAAGGTGGAACTATGTGGCTATGACATAGGTTATTTCATGAAAGACTATAGTGTGAATCAAGATCCCAGAATAGAGCCTTTCTAGTGTCTTCAGCTCAGAGTAAGCAAACAGAAAGTTATATGTAAAGGTGGAAGAGGTTAAATTTCACAGTGAGGTAGTTATTAGTGGTATGTAAGGCCATGATTATGGTGTTTGGTTTTATGCACGTAAAATAGTAAGCCATTAATTAAAAAATATTTTGCACTTAAGACTGCTATAAAAAAAAAACAAAGACTGCTATGATTTTTTTGCTAATGGGAATATCTTGATCTGATTGTATTATATTGAGAGAAGATTAGTAGGAGACAAAATTAGAATCTGTAAGTTGATTCTGAAGGCATTTTTATTATTCCCAAAGACAAAAGTTTAATGTGTTGTCAATTGCTAAAAAATAAGCAAATTGTGAAGTAACAATTGAAAAGATTAAGAAAATTGAGAAAAAATAATTCAAAGACTGGTTCAAAATTCTCACCTGAATGCATAATAGTAGAATCATCATTTGCAGTTATAGGGAGGAATGTAGACAAAAGTGATTTGTGGAAAGATCAAAGAGGAAGCATATATATTTTAGTATTGATTTCCTTGCAGTATTTAAAAGTTGCACAACCTTGACTTGCTAACCTCTGAACATAAAAGTCATCATTTTATAATTGTTAATTGTTACTGTGACCATTTCATAGGTTAGTTATTATTCAAAATAAATTAGCACAAACAGAATGCTTAGAGGATTTTCTCATTCATAGAAAACATGGCAGAAGTAATAGCTATTACTATTATCTACTGCTTGTCATTCAGGGAGTAATTTTGAAAAATTTATTATTCATACAACTACAGATGTATAATAAGAAACTAGATGAGGAATTCTAAAACTAATGGAAGAGATCCATAACATAAATATAAAATTAAAACTTATGAGATATAAACAAATTAATAATTTCTTTTTTAAATATTATCTATACCAATGTATGATTTTTATTCAGGCAAACATTTTTAAATATCATCTGCTTAGGTATCTTTTAAAGGCAAATAATTGGAGTTGTCACCAAGAGTATAAAATTGTGTGTAGAATGGTAAGATGATAAAATACAGACTCTTATAATATTAACATACAAATGAATTAAGGTTAGGATCAAAGTAAAAGGATTGGAAATTGTTTGCCAAAAAGATACGAAAAAGTTCAAGACAATTAAGTGTATGAGAAAGCAAATGAAAAAAGTTTCTCAAATGAGATAACTCATTGAGTTCTAAGAAGACGGAGGTAATTTTCAAGGTTAACTGGAAACGACTTGGTAGGAAAGTCACACAAAATGTAATTGGTCTTTATGGAAAAGAAAATAGATGGAAAAAAGCTGGAAACAATTGCTTTAAAATGTTTGCAATAAGAAAAGAATGGTGGATTGTAGTGGAGTGTGTACCTACAGAGTTGTTTTGTTGTGATCATGTTTACCAAGGCAGAGAATTATTTTTTATCTGTATAAATTATGCCATATAAAAGAGAAAAGTAAATCTCTGGTAGTTATCTCCTACAAAAAGAGTAATACAGCACATATTTAAACTACTAAAGCCATGATTACCACTGGTTAAGAACATGAGTGGAGCAATATTGATCAAAGAAGATGTAGTGATACTGGAAAGTTGGCCGATGTGCACTGGGAACGTTGTCAAGTTTTCTTCTGAAGTTTCAATAATTTATGATGGGAGTTGATCATGTACCAATGCATATGAGGAAGTATGGAAACACTGTTCTTAAAGAGCACAGGGCATGAAAGCCAACATGATTATGCAACAACTCACTCATGTTGACATCTCAGGATTTAATGAGATCTTAGTCAAAGTATTTGCCTGTTTGCCTCTCTCTCTCTCTCTCTCTCTCTCTCTCTCTCTCTCTCTCTCTCTCTCTGACTGTGTGTGTGTTTGTGTGTTTCCCTCCTCACATGTTCATTGACATGATTGCAAATACAGAATATAAATATTTTGACCTAATAAGTGTGGTAACTATGATAAGAACATTTGGCAAAATAAGGAGCAAATAATTCATCAAGAATTCATGAAATGTATAAAGTAAATGAAGCAAGTGCAGACAGTAGGGGAAAAATAAACGAGATAGAAGTGACAGTGTTCATGGAAGCAACTGCTTTGAGCAAAATTCTTTGAATATTTCATTCCTGAGAGACTGAGGTAAATTTATGATAAGAATGTCAGAAATA
>NW_004524582.1:8062763-8064052 GCF_000260255.1 Octodon degus | reverse complement strand
AATGAGAGGTTTAATTAGTGATAAAAATTTAAAGTTGTAGAGATGAAAGAAAGAACAATATAAAAGTAGCAAACCCATCCAGTCCCCAGCCTAGTAATATAGCAGATCCCATGGGTTACTCTTCTTGTTAATGAGACTAAATGCACAGTTCCACCAGTTAAAGAGATTATTTATTTTTGAATCAATTTGTGTAGGTTCTGGTCCATAGGCAGATGGCTTCAAGGCAGAGTGGCATAGCAGAGGAGCATCACAGAGAAGAAAATGTCCATGGTGTGGTGAGCAGAAGGCAGTGAGCAGCAAGCAGCAAGCAGAGGCAGCCAAAGAAGCCTGCCTTTCTCTTTTATCCTAAGCATGCTACAGACCTATTGGATGGTGTCCCCACACTCAGAGTGGGTCTCCATCTTCAGGAAATCCATTTATCCACAGCCAAGTTATACTCATTCCAATTGTGGGCTAATTTAGCACCACATATACTGGTTCTACTATCACACGCTCTAGATTAGCAGATTCTAGAGTCTCATCTATGAGTACATGAGGCTTTGGGGACAGCGTGGCATAAGTCATAAAGCCATGTGATGTAACTTCTGCAAAATCTAGGTCCCACTTAGCATGAGGAAACTGCTCAGAAGTTGAAACTATAGTTGAGATCAGTAATTTTTGAGACCCAGAACACAGGTTGTGAAATATGTAAAAAAGATATATAGATAAGATTACTTTATTCCCATACCCTTAGAGTATTTCTTATCCTTTTACTGTCTTAAGTTAATAAATTATTTAGGTATTTTGTCAGTAATCCTTAAAATATAAACATTTTTTCAGTAGAAATTGTTACATAATTATAATTTTATAATTATAGTAATGTAGCACTACTTAATCAGCATATATAGTTTTAAAATAAACAGTATGTGTAGACCTAGGAAAAAAGTTCTAGGAATTCAAAATGTGGGAACATTTGTAGTAAGAAAGAAAGGAAAATAAGTTATAAGACATTCCATTCAACTGATTGTGAAAGACTTTTCCTCTATGATTGCCTCAGGAGCATGAAATTACCTTGCCTCCAGTTTTTAAGAGGAAAAGCTGACATCGTTGTCACCATTTTGCAATAAGTAACATATCCTACCACAGTTTCTTGAAATAGCAGGATAATCTTTCTATAAGCAAGGTACATCTCAGAGAATAGAAGACACAGAAGAAATGGGCAGATTCCTAGAAATGTACAAATTACCACAACTGAATCGACAAGATATAACCACTCTCAGTAGCCCAATAACAGCCAAGGAAATCAGTTA
>NW_004524582.1:8054300-8061401 GCF_000260255.1 Octodon degus | reverse complement strand
AATAAAAAATAAAAAAAACAAAATAATCACACTTTGATAATAAAGATTTAAATATAAAAAAAAAAGCAAGGTACATCTACCTGAGAAACTGCACATCCTGGAAATCGTGAAGGCATTTCTATCTCAATTGATGTTTCTATCGTAGAAAGCATCATCAACATTCATTATCCCAAGATAGAAATTGCAGAGCTAACCTTTACTCCTGGGGTCTCCACACCTTGCACAAGCAGTTCTTCACTTATTAATCCTTTCTCATATATATCTCTTGTATCTGACTTTGGTTCTTCATTTCCATTGCTAGCGCCTTATTTCAGGTCTTTATTATCTATTTCTTGACCTTATCTGCAGTTTCTTTTACAAGTGAGTATCTTTTCAACTAATCTCTTCTGATACCAGTTCATGTTCCACATAGTGGTAGCAGTCTTCTCAGAAAACTGCTTTAGTGCATCTGATGCGTACTTTTGTCTTTTTGGAATTCATGTTGAACCACTCACAATTATAGAATTGAGGTTAATTATTAATATGTATCATGCTGCCAGAATTCACTTTTAAGCATCTCAGTGGAAGACTTTTCCTTAACTTCGCTTACTGTGCCCAGTGCACTGATGAATGCAATTAAGTAGATACATCCAGCAGAAATGAATGATGAATTGTTTTATCATTGGAAAGATCTCAACATTCTAAGAGAGTGTCAGAGTTAACTTTTTTTTTTTTTTTTTGGGTGGGGGAACTTTCTCTTATATCCTCTCTGGAAAAAGTCTTTTATTTCTTTTTTTGTAGAAGATGACAAGTATATCTTGCTCTTCTTACCCACTTTTTTATTTATGCTATTTATGAGTCAAAAGGGTGGAAAATCTATGAAGGAAAATCCAGGTGTAAAACTAAAAATACTCGAACAGTCTAGGTTATTGTTGTAGTAAGTAGTCAGATATACTTAAGTGGGTGAGAGGAGAGAGTTCCAGTGACACATTTTATTTTCTGAATCTTAAGTATTATGTGCTTAGTATCTTCGATGTAAATAAGTCTTGAGTAGTCAGAGATGATGGCTTTGAATGTACTGATTCACTTTGAATAGGATGTATTCATAATACATTTCTCATGACTGTGAAATAATAATTTATTTGATATTTTACAGAAAAATGTCACAATAGGCTATGATATTTTGGGTAAACTTAATGATATACTGACATTGAAAATTATTTTTTGGTCTCATCCTTGATATTGAAAGTCATTTTACACTGATTTATTGATAATATATTATAGTAGCAGGTGTGCTATTTATTTTCCAGAGTTTTTCCACAGTTTTTGAAACACTGTATTATTCCTGGATAATTTCAGTTTGAGAGCTTAAGTTAAAAGAAATTCACAGAATTTAGTTGAAGATGATAATAAGATACATCGAATTTATTAAAACAAAATGAAACCTTCAGACTCTTAAGGGTTTATTTCATCGTTCACCTTGCTATCATTTATGGTATTATTAAACACTAACAGCAACTAGTCTAATATTAATATTCTGCACATGAAGCCCAGGAGGCCTACCCATCATCAGTGTTGGCAGAAGAATCTCTGAGCTCTTATAGCCCAGAGCTTTTGAGCCTCATGGGAACAGTGAAGAAGGAAAGAACAAATTACATCACATTTGCGAAAGGAAATATAAGCACAGGCGTGAGGAGAATGCCAACGAACCTCCAATCTAGAAATTTGTTTCAGTGGCAGTGAAAGAAGCGTGTCTGCAGAGGATGTTAGAAACATTAGACACGAAATTGGTGGGCTTGCTGGTGGGATACAAATACAGATGTGCATGCTGAGTGCACTGACCCAATTCAAGGAGACCTGGGTGCATGTGTTTTTTATATGTGCAGGCCTCATATGGGACCACACCTGCCCACCAGGAGTGGAACATCTTCCCCATGTGGCTTCAGCTTGAAGAATAAGATGGTGCATGGCCACAGAAGTGTTTCCACAGATCTCTTAGTGGATGTATTTACTATGTGGGTCTTCAGAGAATCAGAAACACTACTGCTATGGGTTTTTTTTTAAGATCCACTGTAATGTTGCCTAGGCCTCATGCTTAGAAGTCCCGACAGCTGCAACAGGTAGGATGGATGCTGTCCTGTCAGACTCTAAGGTGGGTCCCCAGTGGAGACGTAAAAACTTGTGAACCACAGAGTACAATTGTATGTTAGCTGACATCCTTAAAAACAAAGAGTTTTCAAGACTTATCTGCAAGAATTTTAGGTGGAATTTAAATATCTGTGTAGGCAAGATTTAGAAGGGACTAAAAATAATAATAATTAGTTCAGCTCCAGAAAAAATTTTTTCTCTAAACTAAAATTATCTTCTTGATAGTTAAAAATAAAGCATCGAATAAGAAAGAAAAAAGCCTAATAGCTTCCTTTTTGTATTAGAATAAGATGAGTTAAATGAGGAAATATTGGTGTATCAGATCTTTTACAATTTGTTTTTTAATAATTTACTTTCAACTCCTTATTATTCAGTTTATATTGTATTTTAAGTTACACAGCACAATTTTCTAGTGTATGTTACAATATTCCCCTCTGTCCTGTCTGCATATTAAACATGTTTGCACAGACAATTAAAAAAATACAATGTGATGTTGGAGGCAATGAAGTAAGTAGGAGGAAGAAGAGGAAGAAAGAAGGAGGGAAGGTGAGGCAGAGGAGAGCAGGGAGAAGGGAATGGAGGAAGAAATTGTGCTTCTCTCCTGAGGAGCCATGTGGACAACAGAGGGCACTAGATGGAAACCACCCCCTTGTTTTCCACCTGATCCTTTTCACTTTACATGTAATTCTGTCTATCTAGATAGAGACAAATGGGTTGGTCAGGTCTGTGTGTTGACTGGGTTGGGTTTCAACAAGAGAGAAACTGAAAGGCAGTGAGGGAAGCAATTCTTACTTTGTCTCCTTATAGATAAAACTTCACACAGTGTGCTTAATAGTCTGACCCCTCTCTTCCTATGCCCTGTTTTGTTAAATCCCAAACCATAGAAATGGCAACTCAGAAAAATAATACTTTTGCTATTCTAAAATAATCAGTAGAGTCTACGATAATAATGTAGCAGAAAAGCTGCTACATAATACTTAAGAAATTGTGAACACTTTAGATTAAAGACAAAGAAGAGTTATGTAGAGACCGATGCTGCTTAAAAAAATCTCTGATAAATAGCTCAGTCAGCATTTTCATTCTTGTTGTCTTTCATTAAAGATAAAATCTATTCCTTTGTTAAACTAGAGCTACCTATGGTGGGAATTTCACTTCCATTAGATTTTGTGCTGTATTTCAGTGCATTTCAGTGTCCTTTCTTTTGGTCTTTTAGATCTTACCAGTTCTCAAAAATTTAAACAAAGTCAGATTAACATTCTAGATCTCCTTTGCCAACACTTAGTTCTGTTCACTGAACTATTAACAGAGAGTAATTCAAACCAATTAATCTTTGAAAACTAAAATGTATCTATTTCTCTTCTTCAAATTGCCTATGCCTCAGGCAGAGACAGGCTTTATGCAATATAATGTTCGAATTATTTAATTCTGACATCAAGATCCTCTGCAGTAATTTCCAATAAATATTCAGTTTACATTTTGCAGATTAACTGAGACTTATGAGAAAATACACGATGTATTTTTGCCACAAAAGTTGATGAAAACAAATAAATATTCATGTATGTGAAAAAGAAGAAAGAGAGACAGAGAGGAAGATAAATACAAAGGTGGGAGAGATAGAAACTGATTTTGGTCTAGCACTAGGAATAGAAATCCAGTGTGCCTCTAGTATGGGATAGTGAAAATAAGCAAGAACAATTTCTTTCTGGTGGAGAAGAGACTGTTATCATATGTTTCAATGCTGGAAAATAAAAAAAATATATATATAGCTGAGTCTATTGCATTCCTGGGAGTGAAGAAGAGAATCTCTTTTAGGATCAACGATTCAAAAGCCACAGTAAGTAAATGATATGCTAAGATGGCCTGGTACTGTGAAGGAAATTCTACAAAGATCAGAGAAAATCAATGACACTGGAAGGAGAGTGCAGACTTACAGAGACTCCAGTCATGGTTCCAGCCCTGCACTGTACTGATCAAAGTAGGTGGGATTACTGTTCACACTGTGGCAGGCAAAGGCAAAAAGCAACAAGCAACAGGTCTCTCTGCCTTATACCACTCAGACTATTATTCTTTTCAATGATATCTCCACACTCAGGGGAGTGGCTTCCTCACCCACACCCAGATCTATGCTAAAAAAAATTTATTATCAAATAGCTTTAACCCCAGTATTACAACAGAAACTCAGCCATGTGTGAGATTTACACCTTTTAGTGCATGAGGCTTTGGGGAGTCATCTAGACACAAACCACGTTAGTTATTTTCTCTCATTGCTGAGACAAAATAATCAACAACCAATATGAGGGAATAAAGGGTTTATTTAGTTCACAGTTTGTGAAGGTTCAGCCCATAATCAGCTGGCTGTAAGTCAGGGTGGTATAGTGAGGGGTAACATTTCATGGCAGCAAAGGGACTGGGGAGATAGCTAGGCATTCTAACTGCCTGTCAGGCAAGGACAAGGACCTGGGTTAAATTCCCCATACCACATGCTATGCCAGCCTCAGAACCCTGGGCATGCTGTGACAGACCTGAATCAAAGCCTGGTGGTACACACTTGTAATCCTAGCTGAGGCTATGATAGGAGCATCACTAGGTGACTGAGCTGTGTAGTGAGGCCCTGTATCCAAAACAAAAAAAAAAATTATTAGAAAAAAGAACTTAGTTAATGGCACCATAAGACAGCAAATGCAGGAAGGACAAAAAAGAGGGAAACTCTTAGCTCTGAGCTCTTGTATGAATGAAAAACTAAATACATTCAACATTCAATGGCACATTATAAACATTTTCATTCCGAAAGTTACAAACAGGATAAAAGCTTTGGGGGTAAAAGTAAGTCTAAAATCCAGAAGGGCAAACATTAAGTCCTGCAATTTCTTATGCAGCCCCTGAAGCAATCTGTAGTGAATTGTAAGCTCTAAAGGCCTAAGTGGCTCCACCCCCATGGCACTTCTGATGGTTGTAGCTTTCATAGCTGTTCTCTTGGGCTTGCTTTGCTCCTTCCTTACAGGTTTCCTCAAATGATCCATGTTCTTGGCTTTTCCAAACTTCTGGGTTCACCACTGCACCTTTGGCTTTAACGTCACAGCTTCACACAGCCTTCTCGGTGACACACTGCCTGTGTTCCCAGACTTTCTGAAAGTGGGTTGGAATCCTTCTCATCTTCACAACCTTTTCATTCTGCATGCACTTAAGACCAGCACCATATGCATAATTCTTAGTCTTAACCATTTGGAGCAGCCGCCAGCCTTTCCTTTCTCTTGGCTGTAGAGTTCAAGTGTCTAGGCCACTGAGCATTGTGAATCCAATTCTGAGGAGCAAGTTTTCTGTGCTGTTGCCTTTATGGAACCTGGTGACATGGGGCTTTCTTCACAAAGCAAAGTCTTTCATTTTGGCAATTTTGAGGCTACAAGACTTGGGACTTGCTGCTTTTTACGGTGCAGCTGGGTCTTCGTTCCTCTTATCCTGTTGCTTCTCAGAAATCATGTCCTTCCTTGTTCTATTTTTGAATCCCAGAGCTTTACTAGAAGCTGTTCTGGCCAAACTCACAAGGTAAATCATTCTGCCAGGATATTTGCTCTTGATCCTTAACATAGATTCGGCAAACGGCCCCAACAATAGATATACTATCACTCCAATATTTGACTGCCTTCTTACAGTTTAATTCATCTATTGCCCTTATTGTCATTCTCAGGCCTAGTCCTTGGACACAAGGAAACTGAAGACAAACATTTTACCAAGCCATAGTACAAATTGTTTGAAGTCCAACACCAATGTAGTCCTTCTCAGAAGAACCCTCCCGAGCCTACTTTTTCTGTGTTTTCTGGTATTCTGAGTTCTGATTCAGAATCTTGTATAAAGGACACCTTAAAGCGTTTCAGCTCCAATCTTTCAGGAGACATCTTTGAGCTCTTCCCACAAGAAATTCCAAAAGGTTTTGGAACTACATGATCATCTATATTCACAGCAATGGTCCCATTTCTCTGGTACCAAATTCTGTCTTAGCTATTCTTATTTTATTGCTGAGACAACATAGACAGCTCCCAAAATCAAGGAAGAAATGTTTATTTAACTCATAATTTGTAGATGTTTCAGCTATAATTGCCTGGCTCAAAGTTGTCTCAGTTACTCTTTTCTCATTGCTGAGACAAAATACGAGACACTCAAAATGAAGAAAGGAAAGGTTTATTTACCTCACAGTTACTGGCATTTTCAGTCCAAACTCCACTGGCTCCAAGGCAACTCTGTACATGGCAAAGAGCAACCTTCCATAGCAGTGGAATACAGCAAAACAGTGAAAAGAAATGGGAGGAGTAGTGGCCCCAATGGCAACAGAGAGCAAGTCTGTCTCTCTATCTCTCTCATGTTACATTCAGGTTATGTGCCCCAGGTTGGGTGTAGCACACACACCTATAATCCCAGAAGTACTCAGACCCATAATCCCAGTCTTGGTTCACAAATATATCATAAACTGTAGAACTGCACCTCAGGGACTGCATGAAGCTTTAAGGGGACAAATACACAAAAATCATAGCATTCTGCCCCTGGACATCCAAAGACTCATGCACAGCCATTTATGCAAAAGACATTTTAGTCTATCTCTAAGAGTTGTCCAAGTCTCAACAGTTTTAGCATTGCTGTAAAGTCTAGGTCCCAAATCTCCTCCAAGATCTAAGGCAAACTCTTAACTATGAATCTCTGTAGAAATGAAGTTAAACATTCCTAACATTCAACAACACATGATAAACATTACTATTCCAAAATATACAAACAAGAGAATACAAAGCATTGGAACCAAAGCAAATCCAAAATACATTAGAGCAAACATATCTAGTTTATATATAGTTCCATGTGGAATATTCAAAGCAATCTCTGCTGAGTTGTGAGCTCCAAAGGCCTTACATGGTCCCACCCCTACAGCACTTTAGGTGGTAGCTCCCATGTCCTTTCTCCTAAGACAGCTTTGCTCCCTCCTTGCAGTTT
>NW_004524582.1:8043355-8054200 GCF_000260255.1 Octodon degus | reverse complement strand
ATCCAGTAATAGTTTCCAATAAATAAAAGCTAAACGTCTAAACAATTTTCATAATGCAACCATGACTTCTCATCTCAACCAGAAATTCTTGAGGTTACCCAATTCTACATGATGGCTACTAAATCTCTCTCTCTCTCTCTCTCTCTCTCTCTCTCTCTCTCTCTCTCTCCTTCACACACTGACCTCTCAGGGGTACACTGCCTGGCCTCCCAGGCCTTCTTCTGAAATTGAGATAGAAGCCTTCTGAACTTCAGAACTTCTGCATTGCCTAAAACCAATGCCACATGTGTGCTGCCAAGGTCTGCTGCTGGTTGGAGCAGAAGCCAGGCTTCCTTCTCCTTTGGCTGTAGGGATCGAGTGCCTAGACCACTGAGCACTCTGACCCTAATTCTGAGGAATAAATTCTATATCCTGGGCCATTCTGGAACCTGGAGAGGCTGCTGCAGCCACTCTAGAACATGGGTTTCTGAGGCTTTACCTACTCAAGGCAAAGTCTCTGACCTTCTGGCTAAAAGCCCCCAACTACAGCCATGCTACTGCCTCAATATTTGGCTGCTTTGAAATCTCTTTTGAAAGATTAATCAGTCTGCAATGCTTAATCTCAGTCTCAGGCAAAGTCTCTGGATATGAGCAAAATGCAGACAAACTTTCTGCTATGCCCTCACACAAATCATCCAGAGTCCAACAACCAGTGCAGTCCTTCCCAGCAGAAACTTCCTCAGCCTAGTATTTACAGGCAGAATTTTTATTAGCTTTCTATTCTTCTGAGCTCTTACCAGAATTTGCCATACAAAACACCAGAAGCTGTTCCAGAACTTCTCTTGCAGGTGACACCTCCAAACCTCTCTTATCATTTCCAACAAACAATTCCCAAAAGCTTGTAATCCTCATGTTCAGGTTTAGCCACAGCAACGACCCAACTTCTCTGGCACTAAATTCTGTGTTAAGTTACTCTTCCCTCATTGCTGGGACAAAATATAAGACACTCAAATTGAAGAAAGGAAAGGTTTATTTAGTTAACAGTTACTGGAAGCTTCAGTCTATACTCTGCTGTCTCCAAAGCAGACTGGTACATGGCAAAGGGCAGAAGTTCATGTCAGAGGAAGACAGCTAAACAGCAAAAGGAAAGGGAAGGAGTAGTAGCAACAATGGCAACAGAAAGAAAGTCTTTCTCTCTGTGTCTCTAATGTGACATTCAGGCTACCTGCCCCAGGCTGGATTTAGCACTCACATCCATAATCTCATCGGTACTCAGACCTATAATCCCAGCACTTCTCAGACACATAATCCAAGCCTTGGATCATGAATTAATCACAAACTGTAGAAGTGCACTTCAGTGACTTCATGAAGCTTTGAGGGGACAAATACATACAAAACATAATACAACTTCAGATTGCATGGTAGAGGGGCAGCAGTTCCTAGTGGTGAAGATACAAATATAACAAGAGAAAAAAGGGGACAGAGAAAGCCTTTTTATCTGTCTTGTATTTTATGTAGCACTCAACATGTCTCTGCCTTCCTTTTGCATAGACTTGGGATGTTTGCAAAGTGAGGACCCAGATTTCTCAATCAAGCACTAAAAATGCTAGGACATGAATAGCCACACTAAGGCATGCCCTCTACACCCTAGGGTGTAGTTGAATTACTTAGTTAAGGTTCTAAACTTCTCAAAGTCACATGATAAATCTACCATAACAAAAGCCATGGCATTCCGTCCCTAGTCCCTGTAAGACTCACAGTCCCTTTATGTGAAAGGTATTAAATCCATCTCCAAGAGTGACCAAAATCCTCACTGTTTCAGCATTGTTGAAAAGTCACAGCTAAAAATCTCCTCTGAGCTTTAAGGCAAATTCTTAGCTGCAAAACCTTGTACACATGAAAATAACGTTACGTAGTCCCAACACACAATGGGACAAAAGAACCATTCTGCTCCAAAAAGTACGAACAGGAATGGAAAGGACTGGGACTGAAGCCACTAATTCCCACAGACCTAAGTCCAGCATCTGAGAAAATATGAGGCAAAATGTAAACTCCAAAGGGTTTAGACGGCTCTACCTCTATGGCATTGCCAAAATTTGTAACCCTCATAGTTTTTGTCATGGGCTGGCTTTGCTCACTAATTATAACTTTCCTTAGGTCACATGTTATTGATTTTTCCAAACTTCTGGCATCTCCACTGCAGGTTCAGCATGATACTCGTAGCTTTATACACTGCCCCCTCAGTGAAAAATATTTTATAATCTGCATGGTAATCTTCTTGACATTACAACTGGTGCATTCTGCATGCACTGAAAACTAGCACCACACGGATAATGCCAAAATCTTTATTAGCTTGAGAAGTACCAGTGTTTCTTCTTTCTTGGGTTCAGGAGTTAAGTTCTGGATTGTTGAGGAGTTGGGAACCAAAACTAAGGAACAAATTCCATAGCCTACCACCATTCTGGTACACAACAATCTTGTATTCTCTTATCCAAGTAAATTCTTTCACCTCACCAATTTAGAGGCTGCAAAGAAAAATGGAGCTGTACTGCTATTGTCCTCTTTCCTCTCAGCAATCAAATTCACCTCTGCTCCATCTTTGAAGTCCACAGCTTCACTGGAGCTTCCTTTCTGACCAAACTCAAAATGCTTTAAATAAGTCTGTTGAACCATTTGCTCTTGCTTTTCAACATATATCTGGATAAGAGGGTGAACAGTAGCCATGCCACCACTTGAACATTAGACTTCCTGGAATTTCTGCTGGATTATTTAGCCCCCTGCACTCAATCTCATTCTCAGGAAGTCTGGACAGAAATGAGATGCAGACAAATTATCAGCCAGAACATAACAAGCTGGTCTAGAATCAACCTTCTAGGGTCTTCTCCCCAAATAAAGAGGAATTTTCTTTCACTTGCACCCTTAATCCAGTTGCATTACCAGCAGCATTTTAGTTTTCTAAGCTCAAACCAGAATCTGCCATTAAGTCTTATTTACAGCATTCCAGGGCTGTTTCTCCAAATGGTATGTCCAATTTTTTCAAACTGTTCCTACAAACTATTCTCCAAGACTTCTGAAACACATGGTTAAGTACAGTCATGGTAATTACCCAACTCCTGATAACTAAAATCTGTCTTAGTTATTTTTTCTCTTTGCTGAGACGAAATATCCCACACCCAAAGTTAAAGAAGGAAAGGTCTATTTTATCTCATGGTTTGTAGATGCTGAAGCCCATAATCAACCTTCCCCTAAGAAGGGTGTCATGAAGAGGGGCATGAAAGTGGACCACCATTTCACAAGGTAGTAGGCAGAAGGCAGAAAAGTAGCAGCCCACAAGTCTCTCTTTCCCTGGTGTCTCATCCAGTCTACAAAACTTTGGGAGGTACCATGCACACCCAGTAAAGGACTTCCATTACCTATAACCAGTTCTATGCTAAACAGATTTAGCTATTGCATAACTTTAATCTCAGTATTACATTGCAAATTCAGTCACCTCTAAAAGTCATTATTTATTAATAAATGAAACTTTATGGGGACATCTATATACAAGATATAATAGAATATTTCACGGAACATAGTGAGTGTCTTATTCACTTTTTTTTTCACTGCTGAGACATAATAAATGGGAAAGGGTTTATTTGCTTCACAGTTTGTAGAGGTTTCAGCCCATGATTTTCTGGCTCCAAGTCAGGGTGGCCCATGGTAGTTCATGGCAGCAAAAGCAACATGGGAGCATGAGTCAAACATCTTTCTATCATGTATAATCCACACTACTGAGATTAGGATGGTACAAATCCTATCAGTGGACTGACTCAGCAGTCACCAACCCTTACTCCCAGTATCTCACTATGGCTGAATCACAAACCAGATTCAGCTACCTCTTAGAGAACCCTATGACTTCATGAGGGACTGATGGACATTTAGACACAAGCTGTAACAGTATTTTCAAGGATCACTAATTTTATAGTTGATACCAGTACCTCATTCAAATTTTAGTACGAAAATATTGTCATATAGATGTGATGCATTTCACTTACGCATTCATCAGTTGAGAGACATTTGAGTTGCTCCCACTATTCGACTGTGTTTAATATTTCTATATGACTTCCATCCATATTTGCTTTGATATTCTATGTATTTTAATTCTCTTGGTTATGAATCTTCAAATAGAATCATGGACTTATACGGTATTTATATCTCCAAATGACAAACTGCTTCTCAAACAGTTAAATATTTTACATGCTCACCATAATTGCATAACAGTTACAAGCATTAATAACTATGTATCAACTTGGTTGAATTAAGAACTGTTCAGGGGGTCTGGGGAGATGGCTCAGTGGAATAAGCACTTCCCTGGCAAGTGCAAAGGCCTGAGTTCAATCCCCCATTCTGCCAAAAAAAAAAAAAAAAATTGTCCAGGGGATAAGTGTAGCAAAATTCTAGGTGTGTCTGGAGGATCACAAAAGTCTCACCTTGGTCCCTGGATCATTATTTGTGGTCGCTTAACATTTTTGTCTGGAACTTTGCTCGCTTTACTTTTCAACTTTCAAATAAGCAACTAGAGTCTACTGTAGCCTTGGTCTAAGTGGACCTGTGTACTACCTACACAAGTGTCAGACCTTGATGTCATCCAAGTGATGCTGATTTTGCTATTAGGTAGAAACAAGTGTGTAGAATGAGAAGAATTACATCTTGCAGGGCCAGGCAACAAGACTCTGTGATGGCAGTGCCTGAAGCTATAGGAGTGAAGTCAATAATTTATTGAAGTTAGAGACTCCCAGCAAATAGAATATCTTCAGAGTAAAGCTGCTGATTCAGAGTAATGCCAGACCAAGAGAGATGGAATATGGGCTAAAAATAGTAAGGCTGTATAGGTGAGATTGCCCAAGTCCTTGAAACTCAAATTTTACCATCCTTTCCAGAAATATGAGACATGGAGTTAAAGGACTCAATTTTACCTGCTGCACTTGGATGCTGTTTTACGTGCTCAAAATCCATTTTTTATTCCCTCATTTTAAAATGGTGATGTTTACATTGTACCATTATATCTTAAGGTTTTGTTACTTTTTCCTTTTTTTCAAATACATACAATGAATAATTTCCTGAAACTTCAAAATAAACCTGGACTTTTGAATAAGACTAGAACTGTCAGGACTTTAGGAAGAAAATAAGTACATTTCCAATTATATGTATGAGAGTTGTATCATCTTATATAAAATTAAAATTTGCTTTTGTCTCTATTTGGAAATGAATTATGCTTTAAGAAGATGTACCTATGTGTCAGATTGACAAGGGTGGTGTTTGTAGCCCTCACTCTATATCAACCTGACTAAAATAAGAAATAAGGGATTTATTGAGCATCTTTCCTGGTGTATCAGTGACACATAACCTTGGGTACTATAAAAGCTCCCTGTGATCTTCCCTTGTTCTCTACTTATCTCCTATGCTTTCTGACTCCCATGAGCCAATTCTCTTTGTTTAACAGTTGCTATTTTCCTAGGTTCTTTTGCCTTGGAGTCCAGTGATCCTGTACTGAATCTTCTAAAGCCTTGAGTCAAATGAAACCACTCTTTCTCTAAGACAAAAGTGTGTATATTGTGTCATAGTAACTGGAAGTTAATAATGTAAGCCACAATTTTCTCCCTCCATCCCAATACATGTTTCTGTTTCTTTACTTAATTAAGGGTAGCCTAGGTGCTGTAAAGATGAATGTAACTGATTTTTTAATTTAAATTTCTTCAATGTCTAACATGATAGAGTATCATTTCATGCACATATTAAGCATTTTATATCTCCTTTGTCAAATTAGATATTTAAGTCTTTGGCACATTTTAAACTGAATTTGCTTTTTATTGTTGAATTTGAAAAGAAGTTTAGTATATTCTGGATATCTTGACACAAATATGATTTACAAATATTGTTTCCCATTCTGCAGTTTGCCTTTTTACATATTTTCATTTGTACGACAAAGTATATTTAAATATTGGTGAAATCTAAGTTACGTACTTTTTTCTGTTTTTAGTTATTCTTGTATGTATCAATAAGAAACTACTGTAAGCAGAAGATTTTGATAATTTATTCCAACACTAAAGTTTATTTTTATTACATTTTTAGTCATTATACTTTTCTCTATGATTCATTTTGAAATAATTTCTTTTTTCCATATGAGAGGGAAAAATTTAATTCTGCATATGGATATCCAGCATATTGGTATCATTTTTTGTAAAGATTATATTTTTTTCTAATTATTTCTCTTGGTACCTTTGCTGAACTAAACTACATAATAATGTAATAATTCATTTCTGAACTCTAAATTCTATTGGCTTTTATTTTACTATATTATCTAGGTATATCTTTATCCCTGCCCAAACCTTTATTGATTACTAGAATGCTATATTTTATTTTAGTTTTCTATTTTGGGGTGCTCTGATTTTTTTAGTGACTATACTGTGTTTGAATTTTCATATGCATTTCAAGATCAGCTTATGAAATGCTGCAAAAAATCATGTGCAATTTAATAGAAAACATGTCAATTTTGTCATTTGCTAAATTATTTTCTCTTAGATATATTACCTTCAAATCTATTAAATTTTGATGTCTCCTAGTTGAATTCTTTATAATGTGTTTTTTGAACTGGGGATTGAACTCATACCCTTGTGCTTGCCAGGGAAGTGTTTATTCTACTGAGTCATCCCTGGCCCCATATAATTTTTAAATGTTATAAATATATAAGGAATATTGTTTTACAACAATGATAAATATATCCCTTTTCATGCTATTGTAAATGAAATTAATTTAATTTTTTGGTTTTTCATTTTCAAGGTATAGAAGTAGAATCAAATTGATATATCAATCTTGTGTTCAATAATGCTACTTTTGTTATTAAATTTAACCAAAGCAGGCAAAAGATTTATGAGAACTAATGAGAAACCAGAATATAGACTTATGATTAGTTGCGGTAGATATTAGAAATAAAATTATGCCAGTTTTAATTTTTGCTTGTTTTTGATAAACGTATTATGCTAGTAAGAATATTTGTTTTATTTGTTCTAATAATTCAAACTAAGACCTCTGATAGGTATTACCAGAGATTGGGTATTGTAGAATATCTTGGTTACTTCTTTTCCATTGTTGAGATAAAACACATGGTACCTGAAATTAAGGAAGAAAGGTTTGGCTAGCTGACAGTTTGTGGGGGCTTCACTGCCTAATCAGCTGGCTCCAAGGCATGGTGATGGGGGGCAGTACAAGGGGGCAGAACGCAGCATAAACAGCAACAGCACAGGTGGGGGAGAGAAAGCCTTTTTTTCTCCCTTATAATAGATGCAGGCTACTCACCCAAACCATTTTGTGCCCTCCTCTTGCACAAGCTCAGGGTGTTTACAACCTGAGAACTCTGGCCCTCTCCTATGTCTCTTAGACTTGCAAGCTCCTCAAGGTAACACAGTTATCAACCACAACAAAGAATAATCAGAAATCTTGCTTTATTACAAATTTAAGCAGAAAATATTGTTTCCCACCACTTCGTTTGACACCACTTATAGGTCTTTCATGAATGACTTTTTCCACTTGTGGAAGTACTTTATTCCTAGTTTCTAAAATACATTTTTCATGAAAAAATACTAAATTTTATAAATATTTATGTATTGATGCAAGTGAATATTTTATTTTTTTCTTATTCTATTTATATTTTGTGTTATATACATTAGTTTTCATATGCTAAACCGAAAGTATATTTTTGGGTAAATGCAACTTTCTAATAGAATAAAATGGTTTTTACATTTTGCAATGCTTAATTTGTTTATATTTGTTATGAAATTGTTTGTTCAGTGCAAGAAGAGTGTGTTAAGCACACAAACCTGAGAAATTTTTGTGTCTGTATTGATTTTAATCATGCGTAGTTTTTTTTTTTTTAATTTTGTTTAACTTACTGCCAGAATAACACTGGTTTGAGAAGAATTGTCTTTTTTTTTTTTTGCAAAGAATTTGGAAATAAAATTTATTAGTGCTTCTTTAAAAGTCTATTGAAATTCACCAGTATTGAGTATTACAGAATATCTTGGTTACTTTTTTTCCATTGCTGAGATAAAACACTGGCTAACTGAAATTAAGGAACAAAGGTTTATTTAGCTCAGAGTTTGTGTGGCTTTCACTTGTAAATTAGCTGGCTCCAATAAGTGGTGTGTAAAGTTCTCTGATAACAGTTTAGTGTGAATGAAATAAATAAATGTTCTGAACTATTGTTCCATATTCTCCATATATTCTGAATATTTATATTTATATATATTATGAAAAATATTGTATTTATTACATTGCTTATTCTATCATTTTTCTTTTTATCTATTTTATTTATTTATATTATTATAATTTTCTTTTATTTTGAAGAGTAAAAATAAAAGTAGGGATTCTACAGGGTCTCACTGGGTAGACTGGACTCACAGTGATTCTCCTGTGTTCAGCCACCCAAGCCCTGGGATTACAGGCATGTACCATTCTCAATTACTGTCTGAGCATGTTCCAGGGCAGGGCAGGCAGGGCATGCTCAGGATCGAGCCCCGGGCCCTGTGCTCTGCCTAAGCAAGTGCTTTAGTCCGTTGAGCTATCTGGCTGGACCAATCTATCATTTTTCAAGGGTCAAGGAAAGAAGAGTAAGCATATCTTGACAGTGTTTGCCAATTCACTTTTATGGTTCTTTTCAATTACCCTTTCTGATTCTGTTACGTTCTTTCTGTGACTTCAGTAACCATCTGGTGTTATATTTTCACTTCAGTGGAATGTTGTTCTCACTCAATGCTTTTGTACTGTCATTGTTGAATATATTTCATTTCAGAAAGATACTGACCTAACACATATACAGAAATATATGAACATTATACATAATTTTAAGAATATTTTTTCTAAATCAGTTGAGAGAGGAACAAAAAGAAATAGATGATAACTTTTTCCCTGCAGTTTATTCATACAGCTTATTTTCTCACAAAATTGTTTTTTCATATGACATCACATTCTAGAGTCATTTTCTATTACCCTGAATAAGTTTATTTAGTATTTTTGGTAAGGCAAATTATCCAATAGTAATTGTTTTCAACTTTAGAAATTTTATCTGATAATAATTTTATTTTAGCTTAGTTTGTAAAACATAAATTTGTAAACTACAAGTTTTTGGATAATGATGTTTGGCTATATCAGTTTAAAATCTTTCTCACACTGTTTTTCAACCCTAATTACTTCTGAAAAGAGGTCTGTTGTCTATCATATTGATTTTTCCCTTTAAGTAATGTCATTTTTTGTCTTGTTGCCATCAAGATTTCAAATATGATGTACCTGTGTTTAGTTCTCAATTTTTCCTACTTGAAGTTTTTTGAGATACTTATATGTATGCATTAGTATTTTTCTCTGATTTTGGAAATTTTAAGCCATTATTCATTTAAATAATCTTTTTTGTAAGGGTTTACAGGATCTTCAGGTTGTCACTATGTACATCAGACTTGTAGTGATCTGTGTTCAGCCTCCCACAGAGCTGGGATTACAGGCATGTAACACTACACCCAGTCTCAATCCCTGTCTCAGTGTGCCCGGGGATGGGGCTGGCACTGTATGCCAGGGAGGGAACTTGGTTGCTACATATGCCTAGTAGGTGCTTTAGTCAACTGGGCTATTTGGCTGCACCATTTTTCTTTTCTTAATCTCTCTACTCTCCTTTACTTACTCTCACTATAAAAATGAATTTATGCTTAACGGGGAACAAAATTTCCCTTTCACAATCCAATTTTCCTCATTCCTTTGTTTTAACTGTTTCTCAAAATACATAGTTTTTTTTTTCTGGTCTAATAATGACTCCAGATTATTTTAGTCATATCAAATTGGTTGATCTCAAATGAATTTTTCAATTTTTTAATTAAAATTTCAGCTTTTGGATTTGTGTTGTTTGCATAGATTATATCTTTTTGATTACATTATCTATTTGTTAAGATATTCTCATTGCTCCATATTTAGAAACACTGGTTTACTTTATTTCTTTCAAAATCAATATGCATATTTATGATCATAGACAAAGACCTACATGTATTTTTTTTTTTTTTCAGAACCGGGGATTGAACTCAGGCTTTTGCATTTATTCTACTAAGCTCTTTCCCCAGGAACACCTACATATAATTTTACTTTAAGTGTTCATATGTTGATAGTATCATATAGGTCTTTTGAAAGTCAGTTTCTGTTGCCTATTTTTATTTCTGTGTATGAAACAATCTTGTCTATTTTATCACTTTCAATTAAAATCGGACATTTTAGATTATATATAGGACAGATTTCATACATTGATATTCTCTCTGAGGGTCTTTATCAGTGGTTACTTGATTGTTTTTTGTTTGATGATTTGACTGAAGTAATCTTTGAAGTATTTCCCCTTGAATATGTAGCCTATATTATCACGGCCAAGATGTGTTTTATATCACTTTAAAATATCTTTTAGGTAGTCCCTATGTAACAATAAATCCATTCTTCATCAAAGAGCAGATTAAGCCTCCTAAGTGAGTTGTACTCCTCCCCCTTGTGTGTGCGTGTATGTGTATGTGTGTGCACAATTGTACGTTAACAGAAGAGTAGATTTGAGGCAGATGTTACAGGTTAAAAGCTTACATCTTTAATTTACATTCAACTTGGAAGAAGTAGCTTAGAGATTATCTTTCTATTTATTTATTGAGAAACTCATCCTTTGGCATTCACAGTCTTCCACAATCCTCCAGTTTACCAGGGAGGAAGGATTTCTAACAGAAAGTGGACTTTAGTTTAATCAATGTGTGCTCATTGCAGTATCTAAGACTTTTGTGCTAGTAGGTTACAGACCTATAGTAATGAGCCTGTGTATGT
>NW_004524582.1:8041658-8043190 GCF_000260255.1 Octodon degus | reverse complement strand
CTCTCCTCTCTCTCTCTCTCTCTTTCTCTCCTCTGCTCTTACTGTTAAATTTCTGGCAGTTCTACTGCTTTGTATTAATGATACAAGCTCCTCTTTACTTATATATACAAATATTTGCATGGTTTTCAACAAAAATCCTTAGGCATAAAGCTGTCTACCTTATTTTCCATATAAAGTCAGTAATCTCAAATACAGTGTGAAGCACTTAGGGCTTGTCCTTCATATGCCACGTATGCTGTATATAAGGGCTGGATTCTCTTTGCCCAATGCAACAAACAACACTATACTTGGTACTGGCAGAAAAAAGGTATCAGGATTTTTTAAAAAATCTTTTTGTCCTTAAACTTCACCCTGCAAGTTAACCTTCCAGGGAAAATTGTAACTCCTATAATCATAACCTGTCATATTTATGATATAAGTTTCTGCTCATGAATGGATGGGTTCCTCTCTAGGGATAGTCTAGGAATAGAGCATCTGCAACTCTACACTAGAGATAATTATTAAGAAAAGCCAGTGGGAGCCTAGCACACAAGGGTGAAATCTGAAAGCTGAGAGCTAAAGTGAGAAAAACATGTTTCTGACTACACATGTCCTTGATAGGTCTTCCATACTGTGGAATGGGGGATAGGTAACAGAGTTTTGGCTCAGATACTGTGTTTCTTGAATGGCATTTCCTCTACTAGTTAGGTCTCCAGGACACATTATACAAACTGCCTTTTTTGTTGTTGCTTTGCTTTTTGTTTGTTTTTAATTTCCACGGCTAAATTATTACTGGGAGAACATTCACTGAGCTCCTTATTTTTCTGTAAAACCAATTCTCTCCATTTACTCTGATTTACTTACATCAGACTATATTATAACAATTCAAACACAAATTTTGCATATGCATTTTAGAGTAGGTCAAACAATTTTTTGTTACATACAGAAAAATACCAGGCCAAATATTTCTATATCAATCTCCAGAACTTGTGACTACTGTTACTTCACTGGAAAAGGGAAATAGTTGGTGATAGACCTGTGGTTGGCTATGCTTTCTTCTTTAAGTAGGGAGAATTCCTAGAAAGTCATACTTGTGCAGTGCAACATAGAGAACAGGTGGTAGAAGAGTTCATACCAATGATGTGACATGAGAAAAGCTAACTCATCATGTAGGATCTTAAGATGAACCAGGAGAACTAGCAGCAATGTATCCTTAGAGAATATGAAAGACAAATAATTCAGCTCATAGAGTCCTTGGAAAAGATGCACCCCTTGTGACACCTTGATTTGAGAACAGTGAGGCCTATTTCAAATTTCTGATCCTCACATTTGTAAGTTTGCCTTCCTGAGACATTATAAACTACCAAGTTTGAGTTAATATGTCAAACCTGCAATAGGAATCTAATATCCCTCCTATTATCTGCAAACACCAACTACTTTTGAAAGAATAAAAAAAATCATAAAATAAAATGATACAAGGCTTGGATTAAATGAAAACTCTTCATAAAATTTTGATACTTGTAAAATGTGTTGAATATGGGTTGAATTTATGG
>NW_004524582.1:8039713-8040963 GCF_000260255.1 Octodon degus | reverse complement strand
TTTGCTGTTGATGATGATACATTATCACTGTCTATACTAGAGCTACTGTTAGTTTGGAAATTTTCCTTTGGCCTGGAGAACACTGTGAGACATTTACATATTGAGCTGATTAAGAACATGGTGCATAAAATTGTTTAGCACTCTGTTTCCTCCTTTTCTCAGTTTTATAGAATATAATCAGTTTAGGATATGGGATTAAATCTCTGATAAATTTTGGTGTACTTTTAATTATTTTTACTTTCATGAGTTTTTGAAATAGTTTGCTTCCCTATTAATTATGTAATGGATAAGCAAACTACTGTTGAAAGGTTGTTCTGCCTTATTTTTGCCATTCATTAATGTGGAACATTCTCTCTTTCTTTTTCTGTTTTGTTTTTTTTTAATATATTTGGTACAGGGTCTCACTATGCAGCTCAAACTCATAGTGATGCAGCTTTCAGCCTCCCTAGCACAGGGATTATAGGCCTGCACCAGCAGGCCCAGTGTCAATGGCCAGCTCAGTGTGCTCAGGGGCAGGTTTAGTGCTGCAGTCCCTGCGCTTGCCTAAGCAAGCACTTAGTCTGTTGAGTTATCACTCTGGCCTGGGAACATTCTTTAAGAAATGTTTATTTCTCCTTTATTTACCAAATTCTTTCCTGAATAAAGGTTAAATTAACTTTTTTGTTGTCTTCAGATCATTGTATTTACTATCTTTTTGTGAGACTTGTGCTTTGTTTCTTTTTTTTTTTTTTTTTTTTTTTTTTTGGTTTTTTGTTTGTTTGTTTGTTTTTTCCTATTTCCTTCTTATATACATCTCAAGGTTTTAAAAGCCATATGTGCTGTGGTACTTTCTCATCTTTCAGTAGGTTTCTCATACTATTGGCTTTGGGTACTGTCTTAATTACGTTTCTATTGTTGAGACAAAACATTCAGGACCCGCAGTTAAAGAGAGAAGAGTTTATTTGACTGGCAATTTGTAGAAGTTTTAGTTCATAATCAGCTGTCTCCAAGGCAGGATGATAGACGCGTGGCAGAGGGGTGTTACAGAGAAGGAATCCTTCATGGCAGGAGAAGATAGTAAAAGCAGCAAGAGAGAGAAAATAGGAGCATCCTCCTGTAACTTTTATTGCATGCAGTCTAGTATGATCTGGGCTATGCCAATCCAATCAGTGGACTGAGCCCAAAATCACCCACCCTTAATCCCAATACCCTAATCCCAGCATTGCACTAGGAATCAGAAGATATGCAATGTATTATTTATTGTTACTTTC
>NW_004524582.1:8029269-8032468 GCF_000260255.1 Octodon degus | reverse complement strand
TTTATTTATTTATTTATTTATTTTTGTGGAACCAGGGATTGAACTCCGGCCTTTGTGCTTGCCAGGGAAGCACTTATTCCACTGAGCCATCTCCCCAACCCCTTCACAATTTTTATAATGCTATCTACTGTCTTCATCACTAAAATAAATCAAGTGACTTATCTATGCATCCTCATATAATTTTACACAAAATATAACATGCATTTTGTTACACTGCATTTTATTGACCTATTTATTTTATTTTCTCATCCATACTACATTTTAAATTTAGGAATGTCTTTAAATCATTATTATAGGAAATAATTGATAAACATTTTGAAAGTAGACTCAATAGTACTAGACAATCATTTACATGTAGCAGAGGAATAAAATTAGTATCCTACACAATTCATAGAATTCTTTTGTCAGGGAATATACAGAACATTTGGCCATGAAACAAATGTGAAACAAAAGTGGTAAATTTGCTCCCAAGTGTTTATGGGTATGTTATTGAGCCGGCTCTTATGATGGCTATGTTCTATTCTATTATGGCTTTCTACTTTTGTTTATGATGTAGTGAGTGCTTTTCATTTTGAGGTAGTGTTTCATTATATAGTTTAGGCTGACCTTATACTAGTAATCTTCCTACTCAGGCTCTTGAATGCTAGAATTACAGGCCTGTTCCACCGTACGTGGCATTTTATTGTACGTGTGTTGCTGGAAGTTTAACTGATGCTAGATAAATGTTCTACTGCTATAGCTACATTCCTAGCTCAATTTTTAGTTTTAGTTGTTGATTTTGAGAAAGGGTTTTGCTAAATTGTGCATGCTGCTTCAAACTTAGCGTATTTCTGCCTCAGCCTCTGGAGTGGCTTGGATTTCAGGTGCTTTCCACTAGTCCGAAGAAGGTATAAGTATGGCTTCCAAATTTACATTACAAATTTAAAAATATATAATATCATACAACCTGTCAATTCTAAAATGAAGAGCAGGTATCTTGTACATTTGCCTCCAAAACATATTTTTTCTAGATTTTCTAAATATTTTCTTTCAAATTTTCCAATAGTTAGCATGTATGAGCTCTCACAAAAGAATGGACTCACTAGAACTTGAGTAGCTAATTTTTTTTTTCATTTATGTATTTGGTACGGGGTCTCACTATGCATCTCAGACTTGTAGTGTTCTCCTGTTTTCAACCTCCCCAGAGCTGGGATGACAAGTGTGCGCCACCGTGCCTGGACTCAGTCCCTGGCTCAGTGCACTTGGGGTGGGGTCGATGCGGCATGCAGGACGAGGAATCAAACCCTGGTTTCTGTGCTTGCCAAAGCAGGCACTTAGTCCACGGAGCTATTTGGCCAGCCCTTGAGTGGCTAAATTTAACACTATGTAGTGATTTTTAAAATTAATGTGCCAGATGCCTCAAGAGAGACTCGTCTCTAGAGCTATCTAGAGGCATTTGATGTATAGGGTTTGTAACTGTTTTTCACTGAAAAATACAAAGCCTATAAATCATGTTTTAGGAATAATTGATTACTCATTCACAGTCAACAAAGTGAATTTGGAAGGAGTTAGTAGAAGTCTTATGAAAGACTAAAAGATATTTGCTATACCTAGCTCTATTTCCCATCTACTTAGAGAAACATGGCAGACTGATTTCTTGAGAATGAACTATTTTAATATGCTTTTTTTTCATATCAGGAATCTCACTTAGCACCTTACGCTTGCTGTACAGATGCTTACGCTTTTGATCTATTTCCTCAGCCCTTTCACTATACGAAAATAAAGACTTATCATGCAGTCCAGCAACCATTGTTTAATTCCTCTTACTTTATTTAATAAAATTTTGCATCATTTCTAATGCTTTTTTTCTATTCTTTAAAAATAAAAAAGGAAACAGTTATTTATTCAGTCACAAATTTAAAATGCACATTACCTTTGTGAGCAAATCCTAGTGCACTGGATGATTTTATATAGTCCATTAAATAGTGTTTATTTTGTTAAATAGCAAAAAACTCAAAAGAAAGATATTTCATGACTTCATAGAATTCAAGTTTTCTTCATTATAATATTGTAATTGTAATCATTACATAATAATGAAATCTCATTTGAATATTTTTTCTATGGCTACTTTCACAGTACTTTGGACCAATTGTGAAGCAGTGACAGAGACCACATAGTACATCAAATCTAAAATGTGTATTACTTTGCTTTATATTAAAAATATTACCAGCTCGACATCTAGACTAAGAAGCACATGTTCATATTTTACAGCATCATACTTTTACAATGAAATGTGCAGGTAATTCTCTTGTCAATAACACGAAAAAGAAGAAAATTAACAATTTGTTACTTTTAGGAAAATGAACTATAAGAGAGCATGCGAGTTAAAAATTCTGTATCTAGAGAAGTTTGACAATTTATTATCATTTTCCAAATTGAACACTAACAAAATCTATGTGTGTTGCCACTAGGCTCTTGTTTGACTACAAGGTAAGGCACCTACAACTTCAACAGAGAAAAAATGTGATTTGCCTCATGGCTTTGGAGATTCAGTTGGAGTCAGCTGACTTGCGGTGGCAGGTACTGGTTGGGCAAAAGGGCCTAGAAGGAAGCAGGGGACTGCACCAGACAGGGGAGCCTAGGTGCCTGGAGCAGTTACTGTATTTAAGACTCTACCTCCCACCCAGACTCTCCACAGTCTGAGCACCACTGATGCACCCAAGGTTGTGGATCCAAAGCCAGACAGACTGATATGATTAAGGTAACAATCACAATACATACAGGTGATTCTACATTCTTCTGCATCACCACTAAAAATACTGCTAATAGTATGGTTTTGTTACATCTTGACTAATTGTATATTATTTATGTCTCTTAATTTTAAAGTTATTTTATATCATAGTGCCCTTACTATACTAAATAATAATTGTGTGACAAAAACCTAAAAGTAATGAAGAACAAACATGCAAGTGCAATTTTGAGGGAATTCCTTAGAGTGTGTTTGTTATCAAACAATTCAAATGGTTGTGATTAAGTAATCTTTAGAGGCACAGTGGGAAAATGTTATTAGGTCCTTTAAAAAACTTAAGAATTTCTAACAGTAATGTTGGAAAAAGTTGTTAGGAAAGGCCTTCCCCATGGAACAGATGTAAAATCTGATATGTGGATAACAGAGCACTGTTATGAGCTATTAGATTCCAAGTGATATATATATATATAT
>NW_004524582.1:8012240-8029073 GCF_000260255.1 Octodon degus | reverse complement strand
TAAGTGCTATCCAGAAGGGACCACAGGATAAGCTGCTCACATTATAATTATTTATGTCCTCATTGACAGTTTTGATGTTCTTTCTGTTTTGACAGAACTGTAGGTGGATTTAAAATTTACATACCTTATTAGTTGGCTTTCTCTTTGCTGAGATACAATAACTAAACCCCACAACTTTATTTTTTTTTTTATTTTTTGTGAAACCAGGGATTGAACTCAGGCCCTTGCACTTGCCAGGGAGCGCTTATTCCACTGAGCCATCTCCCCGGCCCCCCTCCCACAACTATAAAGAGGAAATTTTAATTTAGCTCATGCTTTTAGGGGATTTAGTACATAATGAAAAGTCACCAAGACAGAAATATCACCAATGCAGAAAGGGAGAAAGGATGTAGTGAATGTAAACTGTTTATTTAAGATAAAATAAAGACAGAAGTAAGACCATAATTCAACATAAACTTTCACAATTACCCACTGTAATACCAGAGGTGGAATAATCCTTTTCCAAGTCTCAACAGTTCCAGAAATTTTCAAAGGTCAAAGGTGAAGACTCTTTTGAGATTCAAGGCAAACTATTATCTATAAATCTATAAAGCTACATTTTACAATCTCGATCTATAATAAACATAGGGTAAACATGTTCATTAATTGAGCCAGAACAGCACTGAATCCTGTTGGTTCTGTAGCTCTCAGTCTGAAAACCAGGGTGGTAAGATGTGTTTCCACAAGGCTTGAAGTCTCCAGCACTATGGCTTTGCTGGGTGCATCCTACAAAGCCTATCTCTAGACTAGTTCCACGCACAGACTGCAGGTTTGCATGATAGAGAACACATTCCATGTTCCTGGCATCTTCAACATCTTGAGGTCTCTACTGAGACTTTGGTTTGATTCCCATGGGATCATGCATTGTCTTCTCAAGAGATCTTTGACTAACCTGCAGAGCCTTCTTCTGAAATACTGGAAGAAGCCTCCACAACCCTACAACGCTTGTATTCTGCATGTTAGCAAAATAAAACAGCAATCACATAGAAAATACCAAGATGAGTTGTCAGTTTGAAGAATAGCCATGTCACTCTGGAACACAGATGTGGTGGCCTCTGAACATTTGGATGACTGATCATGGAGAAGTGAATGCTGGGGAATGAGTTCCCTCTGAACCCAACAGGAGTTCCAGGCACTCTTATCTTAAATGAAAGGTTTATACTTTTGTGTCCTTGTACATATAGTGGGTGAAATCTCAAAATATCTTTCTTCTTGGCCATGTAGAAACTATCTTTTTTTGTATTTTGTGCAGGGTCTCGCTTAGCAGCTGGGACTCATTGTGATCTTCCTGTTTTTGGCCTGCCCAGCACTGGGATTACAAGCTTGTGCCATCATGCCAGGTATTGGTCACTGGCTCAGTGTGCCTGGGGGCGGGGCTGGCACAGCACCTGGAGCTCATTGTTTTAACAACAATGATTTCTTCAATTTCAACCTCTTTATACCCCAAATTAATACATAATTCTTCCAGAAAAAAATTTAAAATTTTCACACTTTTCTGCAGTATCTTTCACCACCAATTCCCACTATCTAGCAAAAAGCACTTACCAGTCCTCATACTACATACATTCTGAAAGTTGGTACATCTTGAAATTTCTTCCAACCAGACTAAATATTCTACCACTCTTGAAATTATTCCTTGAAAAGTCTCAAAACCTCACAAAATGGATATAAATTTTCTTCTAGTAACACACAGCACTGTAGACCAACTGCTAATGGAGACCTTGTTGTAAGTTGAAACAACCTAAGCCTAACCTTTACTGTCTAAATTCTCATCAGCACACTGATCTTTGAGCACTAATCAGTACTACCAAGCAATCATTTTAAAAATGTTACAGTTTGTCTTCCTTCCACAAGCCTCATGCAGTCATTGGGGCAGGCTTCTAAAGTTTGTAATTAATTCATGATCCAACACGTGGATTATGAGTGTGAGTGCTACACTCACCTTGGGGCAGATAGCCTCATTACAATATAAGGCAGGGAGAGAGGCTTGCTAGCTCCCCCTGCCATTGGCCCTCCCTTTGCTCTTTGTTATTTTACTTGGCCAGGAATGACTGTTCCCTGCCATCTGCCTCAGAGTCAGCAGTGTATGGACTGAACCCTCCACTAACTTTGAGCTCAATCAACCTTTTCTTCCTGAACTTTGGGTGTTGGGTATTTTGTCCCATCAAGGAGAGAAAATAACTGAGCCATAAAGCATGCTGTGCTTTCTCTAAACTGCTTTTCTTAACCTTTTCAAACTCTTTTCATAAACCATTTCCAAAGACTATAAATCCTCTTGTCAGACACATTCCTAGCAACGCTCCCATTTGCATGGTAGCACTTTTCTGTATTGCTGAGCTCTCCAATCATTGAGACCCAATACCTGACATCCACAATTTAAAGGGAGAAAATTTCAATTTAGCTTGTGATTTTGGAAGATTTAGTCCCTGTTTGGTAGGCTCTAAAATGGAAACATTATGTGCATGATGCAGCAGAGCTGCTTAGATCATGAAGGATATTAGTCATCGTTTGTTACTAACTCCACAAGCTAGAACTTGGTTTTTAAGTTATATCTATCATGACTTGTTAAACCTTTCTGCCAAAATAATTTATATTATCCTTTATACTTTTCAAATATATTGTTACTCCTGAAAGCAGTTAAAGATGGCTGCCTATGTACCACCATGTATTTCAAATCTCCAGTAATAATTCTTCCATCAAGGGATTTCCTGATTGCTTTATATAAATTTATGTTTTCATATTCTTCAATGTTTGCATGAAATCCAGTACCTAGTGCCACTGTAACAATTATCATATGCATAATAATAGCTTTTACCATAATTTAGTACTACATCATTTTATAGTTCTACAAACTGGTATATTAGAAACAACAAAGTAAATTACATTAGAAATGAATGATAAAGTTATGGCTGAATTGAGTCGCATGTTGATACAAATAAAAACAAAATTAGTACTCTTTTTGAGAACAAATTAGTAATCTCTACTTGTTTAAAATCTTGTATAAGGTAAATCAAAGGATAACATACAAAAAAAATCTAAGGGAGAATATTTATCTACTCTATCTACAAACATGTAAAGAAACCAAAGCCATTGTATAAGTCATTTTAGCAAACATACAAAAATAGATTGATTTATTTGACATAAAAGCTATTCATTTCCAATGTCAGCTTCTCATGCTTAGCCAGCTTAAAAATCACATTTCTCTGAGATTATATATGGCCTTATTAAAATGCAGGTGTAAAACTGCTTCACAATGGTCAATCAATGTGTTGAGCATTTCCCCTGCATTCACATCCTATGCTCCAACTGTGGAATCCGACCATCCAGTTACTATGGCCCTCTCATCATACTAGAGACACCGGATGGAATCTCTGTGGCCCAAGAGAATTTACCTGTATTTCAATGTGCTTTTATCCCAGATCTTGATTGTGTTGTCTCGAAGGCCTCTTACTATTTTCTGGTCATCATACTATAAGCAGTAAACTCCTTTGTTTGTTTCGCTTCTGCAGTGGATTCTCTGTAAACTACGTCTTCTACATCTCCAATTAGATTCTATGGTCTCAATGTCTTGTATAATTTTAGGATAGAGTGCTCTATAAAAAGAGTTGGGAGGAGCACCTCCAACGGGAGTTTTGTTTTTTAATAAACACTGTCCCCATCCTCTTCATTCTGCCAGGCCTCTCCACAGAGAACCTGTTCTGACCATTCTCTCAATGAGCTTTTTCCATAACATGCCAGCAGAAGTCACCAGGTACTGCTCTTTGCACACAAGTTCAGCAGCACAATCCCCAAGCTGGAAGAGTATTTATGAAATCCTGCTGCTGCATAGGTTTCAGATAGAACTTTATGTACCCATGTTGGTAATGACACATTTGGGATATAAATTGTTCCACAAATTCCACTTGATCAGACTCTGATCACTACTCAAAATAATTGACACAGAGTTCTTTTACCTTCTCATAGTTTGCTGAAAGTTTTCACTGTTTGGACACAATCACGCTGGAAGTTCCGTATCAAGCATTGTTTTGGCAATTTTCAGTCTTCATAGCAGTACAGGCTAGACATACTGTCTTGGTTTAAACAGAGTCTGACCCAGCAGTTGTATATCATGAACTTGAGCACCTTGTCCTGCAACACCTCCCTGGTGAGGTCCATCATCATGCGGGCCACCGGGGTCACTCTCCGCCTTGGCAGCTGCAACCCAATGCCCGCCTCCTCACCTCCCCCATCATAATGTTTTGTTTAGACAGAAATTTCTATAAATATTTGATCAGCATGAGGTGATCATAAATTGGTGAATGTTTAAATCAAATACTTATTACTATGAAATATATTGCCCTTAACACACGACTGGCTTCAAACACACAAAATACAACATTCTTGGGTACATATTTTTCGGTATAATAAATGCTTTTATATTTATCCACTGTACATTTTTACCCATTCCTAGTAATTAACATTCTACAACCTGAAACACTTTACAAAGCAGCAGAGCTGACATCTATCGTGCATACATCTTTATATGCTCAGAAATATGTGACAAAAGCTAAGAGTGCAATATTTATTTAGTGCACCTTAAAGCAAAGAATATCCACACCTTCCCTCAAGAGTTATAATAAAAATGATCAGAAAACTAGCCAGTGAACAAGTCTGAGCATGGTGGAGCATGACTTTAATCCTAGCTCAGGGGAGGCTGAAAGCAGGAGGATCGCTACAAGTCCAAGCTGCATAAGGAGACCCCATACCAAATACATAAATGAAAAAAAAAGTGTCAAAAAGAATACAACATAGTGTAAGACAATTAAAAGCAATGACTATATTCATTTTATATTTTGTTTTTCAGTACTCTTTTCTTTATAACTCTCTAGCTTTCTTATTGTTTGCTTTTATTCAGTCCTCTAAAATTGTTCATCTATATGTATAATCTAGGTTTATGACCATTGACATTTTTTACTCTAATTATCTGTTGAGTGTCAAGTACTGTTTCATGATATTGTCTAAAGCTGGCTTGTTTGGAAAGGTAGGGAGCGACCTTATTCAGTTACATGACACTTCGGGTTTGATGCTTTCATATTTGGAAAATGTGGCACGGTCAAGATTGTTAGTTAAAAGTTGACATATTTTTAGTGAAATAAAATTAAGATACAGTCCATCTGTTTCTAAATTGGAGTGGCTTGGCCAAGAGGCATCCCAGAGCAGAGACGGTTCATGGGAGGAAGAAGGTAGCAAAGTAGGCAAGAGATGACATAGCCTTTTCTATGCCTCATATCTTTCCGGAGTACTTAGGATGGTAGCACCCATACCCATAGCCCCAGTGCTCCTGACTAGTGTCCCTAGCACTGCGCCATGAATCAATCTTGGCATCACACACTCTAGCTCCAGCCACCTCTGTAAAAGCCCCATCTCTGACCTCTGGAGGCTTTGAGGAGACATCTAGATACAAGCCATCATGGTCATTTTTCTTTCTCTTTAGTTATTTTATTTAGACTACTTCTGGACACAGGCATCAGAAGCTGCTTCTAAGTCCACCTTGAATGCAATAAAATCTTTATTATCTAAAACAAATAAAAAATCAAATTTTAGTCAATAAACACACCTCATATATATATATTTCCTAGCTAAATAATTTTGTTTTTTTTTCTCTGTAAGAATTTCCCACATCATGTTTGTTAAATGTCATACAATATTTTTCTAGGATTAGTTAAGTTACGCTCATGTTCAAATCCATCAAAGTAAAGTTCTGTAAATTGAGCTGGCTTGGTAACCAGGAAATGGAAATTAGATTGTACCAAGTAATAACGCTTTTAATATAAGCTCATTTATACTATGTGGCTGGATAACATGGAGCAATCTAAGAGACAGCCTTCCCTTAAATATGAATCTGGAGGCTGGGGAAATGGCTCAGTAGAATAAGTGCTTCCCTGGCAAGTGCAAAGGCCCGAGTTCAATCCCTGCTCCTGAAAAAAAAAATATGAATCTGGGTTAAATTCTATATATTTAAATTCTATTGGATGTAAGGCATATCTTTATCTATGGTTGTATTTGATTTCCTACTTAGGATCATTAATTAACATCCAGACAAGATGCGTATTGTTCAGGCTGTTACAGCCATAGACATGGCTAGAATATTTATTTAGGGAAAGCAGAGGAAAAATGTAACAATACAAAATTGGAAACATAATGATGACTAGACATCATAATCTGTGGGGATGGAATAAAATTACACTACTGGCTGTACTGATTTATTCACTTCTGAATTCAATATAGTACTTTTGTTCGGGTTTCCTGGAACTTCTGAAAGGATTAAGATCACAACACATTCTCAATGGCTCTTCTTAGTTGAGACATTTACTGGAATAATTATATATATTTTTTACTGTTCTGCTTATTGTTTGATGAGGTCACTTTCTGTTCATGTTTCAAGGTCTGGAGATGTTTTAGGAGTTAAAAGATCAGCCAGTAACTGTGAGGCTTGGACTCTCCTTAGCTATAGAATTCATAGGAAAACTCCAGAAGTTGCTGTTCTATTTAAATTGCAGAGGCATTTATAGTTATAATGCTTAGTGTATTACAAAAAATTTTGAAATTCTCTTTTTAGAACTAAATATTTTTAATATTGCTATTCTTTCTTACTTTGCTTTCTAAAAACTTAACTCCATCTTACATTATACTTGAACAAATTTAACATAAGTGCTAATGATTCAGTGTTTATCCTAAATAATGATATTTGTCAGCCACGAAAGTTTCTTCTATGATTGTGGAAGATCTATATGGACCAGGCTTATCCTAGAGTACTGCATCAACCTTCCTTAACTCTCTCCTCTTAGGACTTTCCACTGAATCTTTACTTTTTACTCAGAGATAACACATGATGTTCAGTACACTACAGCATACACAGGTCTGTAGCTCATCAGCGTAGAAACAGGACTGATGACATTTCTTTTCCATACAATCTTTTCTGTTTTCTCCAGAAATGAAGGAGACAGTGTTGAAGTACAATGATTGGATAGCCTGATTCTAAAAGTACCTCCTGAACTCTTCTTTTCTGAATTCTGGGTTGTTAGACTCTCCCTCTGTAGTTAGATTCTATCTTCTTTTCATCTCCAATGACGATGTGGTGAAAACTAGTGCCCAAGTTTATTTGAGGAAAGTGACAAATGGGGAAGAAACTGGCTGTGCAGAGTGAACTTGGGCTGAGTGAACAAGGAGAAAGATCATCCTGGAGAAACCAGGGTGGGCTAGTGAGTAGTAAAGCAGGACACAAAGGTTTTTCTGGTGCTTGTATGCTTTGTGTTATTCAAATCTTAATGAAAGTCAAGAGAACTTTTACATGAGGGTCCTGAGAGTCAGTCCTGGGTATCTAGGCTTAAGGTTTATGTCATATCTAGGCCACCTGTGATGGTTTGTTTCTAGTTGCTCCCTAAAAACCTCACATAAGTCGTCAGGTTTGAGAAGCAGCTCAAGGCTCCAGGCTTGAGGGAGGGATCCAGAGAGTCTCAAGCAACTAAATTGGCAAGGTGAGCTTCCCCAGGGCTGTGGCCTCTCTTGCAGGTGTGGAGCAGTTCTTCTTAGCAGCCCACAGTGCCCATCCTCTCCTTTAGACCCTGTAGCATGGGGTGTTGGTGTCTGCTATTGAGGCTTCCTTGGGCAGAGAGGAGATGTTTGAGGAAGATGGAGGCACTGACCCTTCTATCTCCTGAGCAAATGAGGTTCCAAGATCTTGCTATGGAATTCAGGTTGCTTTAAACTATGAAACCTTGAGCAGCTGTGAGCTAAGTAAACCCCTCCTCCCTTCATTTTGAGCATTGGGTATTTGTCCCAGAAACAAGAGGAATAACTAAGATACCATCCTGTTGAATACTGCTCAAATTATTGTGAGCAGTCCACATGCAGTGTTTTCGGAGTTACTCTTTGCATGTGCTCTGGCATCTTGTAATTAACAGGTCATATCTACTTCCTCACCTGGTTTTCTCATGCCATTTGAGCCCTTAATAAATTCACTTCAATCACTCCTTCAGTAAAATCAGTAAGACATAATAAATACTTGAAATTCACAGTTAAAATTCATGTAATGAACTCTATGTGTAGCAAAGATCCAGTTTAAGTCTACACTAAATGTTTCACTATAAATGCATTTCTCTTAAATACAAAATTAATATTAATAAATGTTAGGCAGGGAAGGGAAAGAAAAATATCTAGATGCCAAACAAACAGGAAACTTAGAAGAAAAAAAAAGCTTATGCCAAAGCTGATTTGAAAAGTCTTGAAAACTATCTAATTATTATAGTGAAAACTCCCTTTGTTAGCCTATGGACTGCTCATTGGCGAGGACCTCGACATTGTAGACTGGCAGCATTCATCAGCTCTGGTTCTGCCACTGCATTTTCCTGGATGAATAGCTTGACTGTATTTCAAAAGGTTCCTTGTGGTCTAGAAAATACAAGTTGAGAAGAATTGACCTACCTCTCCCTTCCTTGAGTTGTACAACCTCTTCTAATTTCTCTGTTATGTCACCTTTCCTACTGAGTGGATGGAGAAAACCATGGAGAGAAGAAAGTCATATACTGACGACCAAATCTCTTTGACCTCAGTCTCTGCACACATGAAGCAGACTATTTCATTCAACTGAATAGAGGTGAAGAAACTTAATTAAGTGATAAATGATTTACTTTTTATAGATAAATAGTAAATATGAATGTAACTGGTGTTATTGCATAGCCCAGAATAATTAATATAGAAATCAGTATTCACTCTCCTGTAATGAGCAATTATAAAATTGTTATAAGATTTTCAAAAGTGTTTCCATGTCATGCATTGATTGAAATATATAAAATGCTTAGCAAGATCGTGATTTCAATAACTTAGTAGACAAAAATTCTATTATTACAGTAATGCTCGGTGAAGAGATCTGATAAAATACAGATAAAATTGAACAAGTTTTTAACAAAAAGAAACCAACTCTGGTAAGAACTGACAGTTTGAGAATAGAGATTTAGAAGGATAAGAGTCAAGAAATTTAAAACTATGCAGAAGTGAAAAGCCAAATATTCTGTACTCCTAACTACAGCACAAAAGATTTTCTGTGCAACTATATTGTTTTATGTGATTTCAAAGTTCAAACGATTTGTATGAAAGTGGCAGATATGACAACCAAGAGACACTATAAAATAGCTTTGAAAATTCTTCCCTGAAAATAAGTTCAGGGGAAATTACTGGTCTTTGGAACAGAATGAAAGCAAAACATATCATGAATATGGAGTTATTTCCAAGAAAAAGACATTAACTAACTAAAAAAGTTGTGTTGCTATGAAAACCTGGCAATGAGGTACACTCTGTAGTCACTACTTCAACTGTGGTTTCACAAATAATGGACAAGATCCAGCCACAAAAGATCAGCAATGTACAACATATACACATCAAGGTTTCACTAAATTTCCCCTATTTATAGGTCAGGTAATGTTGTCCCAATAGAATTATAACACCTGTATAAGTAAGTGATTTTGCTTGATCTTTAAAAATGTGATTTTGATGTATATTATTTCCATTTTTCAACATTATATAATGGCAAAGGAAAATTTACATGGGTAGATCATTAATATTTTATTTTGACACAAAAGTAAATAAATAAACAAAAGGGTGGGGAGATAGCTCATTGGAATAAGTATATGCCTGGCAAGTGCGAGGTCCTGAGTTCGATCTCTGGTATTGCAAAAAAAAAAAAAAAAAAAACCTGGATGTGACGGCACATGCTTGCAGTTCTAGCACTGGGGAGGCCGAGACAGGAGGAGCTGGCCACACACACAAATAAATAAATAAAAAAAAAAAAAAAAAAAAAAAAAAAAAAAAAATCTTTTGAAAGTCAGCTTGTAAAAATACACATCTAATTAACCTGCAAAGAGCCAGAAACTTCAAAGTTAGGGTATAAATGTACAAATCAGACACAACAAGGCAAGGGAATAGAACATATTTTGTTAGTGAATGGGATATAAAACACAAAAGGACAATTGACAAACTAGTTTGGACTGTGCCAAACTATTAACTTTATTAAAATGTAACTTCTTCTTGTGTTTCACATATAGTTGCATGTTACAGCTTCATCTTTACTTACAGGGAACTAAACTTCACATAGTTCAATATATGTCAGTCAGCTTTTATTATGTAACAAAACATCCCTGGCAAAGAAAAATATTTGAAATCTTAGTAGAAGTTCTGTTGAATTTCAGCGCAAGTCACATAAAGACAAAAATGGAAAGAATTTTTGCACATGTTTTCATTTACCAGCATAACTGAACACAACTGATGTGTACCATATTGTAGGCATGTTTAATAGAAGATATTTTTTAAAATAATAGGCATGTGTAATAAAAATAAATGAGACTTCTTTTTATCATCATTTTCTACTCAAATCTGGCCACACATTCTTTGTCACTCTCAGAATAAGAAACTCTTAGGTATTTGTTTCCTGGGGAGACCAAATGCAGTTGAAGTGGTCTTCTAGGACTAAATTTTAAGTCTTGATGTTGTAGGAAGCTGAATTAGATTGAAACATTATGGATGTCAGATAGTGGGAGACCCTCAAAGGACTCAGTATAGAAGACAAGATACCTTACCACTGTGGGAAAGACAGGCACCTCTTCCATGGATCAAACCTCAAGACAAAAGATTAAACAAAAGCAGCCGCATTTCTCCCTAGCCATGGGCATCAGTCATGTGCTCATTTTTTGTTTTGATGCAATAGTGAGTTACTATGCAAAGAATGAGTTTCACCTGAACTTTTGGAAAGGACATGTGGAGAGAAAGGAATTCATGAGCAGTCCTCAACTGTCCAGAAGTCCCATCTGAGTTCTCTGTCACATGCACACAACCATTGTAAATTATTGGCCATCTCTGAACTCATCAAACTCTTCAGTAAGAAAGGTGAGTGAAATTTCAGTTGAGACTAAGTGGAGGTGTTCATGTGAATGATAGTGTATGTGATTAACAGAACTTCCCAGGCATATCTAGCAATGATTGATAAAGACTGAGTTTGCTTTTTGTTTGACTGCTAACTAACAGGATAGTATTTTACATAGCAATTGGCAGTTGCAAAGGCAATGACAGTCCTTGATAAAAAACTGTTTAGAATAGAGCTCCTGTTTACTTGTAGCCAAGAATGAGCTACTTGTAAAATATTAACCCTAACTTAAGACATGCAAAACTGCAAAATTTCAACTGAATAATCAGAAAAAATAAGAATTTACTCCTCTTGAGCTATTTCACATGAAGTACTATTTTATTTTTCTAATAACCATTCTACTTTAAATAATATAATTTTCTCTTATCAGCAACTTGTGAGATCCGGATCCCTATTCAGCCTTCATCAATCCCATTCCAATGGGCAATTTATAATCTGATTTAAGACCTCTCAAAATTCTCTTATACTCTAAAAATAGACAGTACGAGGGTTTGAGAATCTGATAAGATGTTGAAATTATTAAATCTTATCTGTGAGCAAGTTCGCACAATCAGGAGTATTAAGAAACTGCTCTGGAAAGTGATTGAAATACTTACTTCTATGACAGCAGAATGGCTCAAAGGAAAATATATTTTGATTTGAAACAGAAGGAGAGAAAACAATGTACAGAGTTAAAGCTAAATAAAAATTCCAGACACTGATTTCTGTGATTATGCATCAATTTGAGAGATTAAGACACACTTCCACAAGACCAATAAACTGCACATGATTGTGAATGTTTCCAAATACAAACTAAGAAATAGTTAAATCTTGGATTAGTTCATTCATGAAATAGCTAACATATTGTTTGGAATATAACAGAAAAAATAAAAAGCCCATGAGAGTTGGAATATGAAATTAATTCCAAAGCATATTGTTGTCTTTGGATAAAAGCACTCTTTTACAATAAATTGCCAAGTGAATGAAATGGTAGGAAAAAAAGCTAAAGGTCAATCTACAAGTGGGCAATTAAAGTAAACTCTCAGTGCTGTGAAAAGAACCAATCAGGAAGTAGACAAAACCATGCTCCCGAATTAATTGCTGTCTAATCCCCAGTGTGTTATGCCCACAAGTGCTGGGGAGATATGTGTACCTCCCCTGCTTAGTGCTAAAAGTAGACATGATCTAGAGCAAGTGAGGACAAACTGATTCCTCTGCAAATAAAAGAAGCACAAATGATTAAGGGAATTCTTTCTCAATTTATATTTTTATTGCTATATATTTATAGTACATCATGATTACATTTCTTATGAGGAGTTAGTAATGTGGGTAATACACATTAGTTCTTTAATAATCATCTCCTCTCACTCAGAAAATTTTAGAGAATAAGAAAGAGTAAAAAACCGCATTTGTAATGACACATACTTTCACTGAATAATACGTTATAATGCATATAGTTATCTTCAAATTGTCTATTCAGATTATCAGATATAGTCATACAAAATTAGCCAAAAAACTAAAAACAGGAGAGAAAAACAATTTGAGCATTAAGTATTCCTTTCAGCAGACCAGCCAAAATCTACACAATTGTCCACGCTATCCTGTGTGCCTTCATGTATGTGTGTGTGTGTGTGTGTGTGTGTGTGTGTGTGTGTATTTCTTTCCTCTCTTTTCTTTCTTTCCTCCTTTCCCTCATCCCAGTGGTTCCTTGCCTTTGTACAGTAACTTTCTGTTTTATAGTGTCTATTGCACCTTAGAGATTTTATTTTCTCTTTCAGGTTCTTACACTATGGCAAAAATATGATGTTTATACTCGTGGATCTGATTTATTTCACTTAACAGTATGGTATCTAGTTGCATCCGTTTACCGATAAAATCCTCAAGGTTATCTTTCTTTAGAGCTGAGTAAGACTCCACTGTATAACAATTGGCCACTGTACATAAAATATTTTTTATCCATTCCTCAGTTGATGGGTACTTGGATTGTTTCCAAGATTTAGCTATGACAAATAGCGTTGCTATAAAAATAGGTGAACATACATCGTTGTGGTACAATGTTTTCAGTTCTTCTGGGAAAATGTTCAGGAGCTGAATAGTTGGGTTGAATGGCATCTCCAATCCTACTTTTGTGAGGAACCTCCACATTGACTTCCACAATAGTTATAGTCATCTACACTCCCACCAACAATGGAGATGTTCTGGGGTCTCTGTGTTGGAATGAACACCCAGAAAAGGGTATGATGTTGTTTTAATTTGTGTTTCTCAAATCCCCAATGACTTTGAACATGTTTTCATTGCCTCTTTCCATCTCTTGGTCATGTTTCCACCTGCACAACTTCTATCTCTCTACTTCTTAGTATCTGTCTTTTACTTTGCTCTCTATTTATGTTTTGGATTTCTCCTGTAAGAGAAACTGTGTAGTATTTCAGTTGTGATACTGACTTAGTTCACTTAGCTTAGCTCACTGTCCTGTGGTACACTAATTTTCCCACAAAATACTCAACTTTATTTGTGACAGAGTAGTAGTCTATTATGCATAAATATGACATTTTGCCATTCATTCATTGTTGTTTTTTTCATAATTTTATTGAGAAACAAATAGCAATGAGACAGTTTCAAATCAAATTGGTAGGACAGTTTCAATAATTCACACATTGTATACATTCTTCCTAGTGGTTATTTGCTGTACAAGATGCAGACATGATATCCTATTTACAAACACTATTAGAACAAATCCCTCTATTCATTAAGAGAATGTAACTATGTATCTCTCTTAACCGCTTTGAATACACAGATACAAAATGGACATTCATCTGTATCCCCTGTTTTTGTTAAATTCCATTATTTGAATATTATAGGTGTGTAAACGCAGCAAAATATTCTAAAAGAGTCCAGTAGCCCATAATAGGATTGGGTCTTCCGCTTGACTGGCAATGTCAGAAATTGTTGACCTAAGTCCCCTATTGCTCAACATGACAGCATGGCTTTACTTCTCCATTCATGAACATACAGATCTCTTTCATAATTTAGATATGATGGTCCCCCAATTATTGTGGAGGGTACATTCCAGCCGCCCCCATGATAAGCGAGTATCAGTGAATTAGCGACGTTATGTTCATTTTATTATTTATATACATTTTAGGGCTTTCTAAACTCTTCTCATACTCTTATAAAGCTTACATTTCCCACACTTTTAAAAACACTTCCAATGTTTGTGACCATTTTCTGAATTAGTAGTAATTTGCAATTTTAACAACATAAATATACTGTACTATACAGTATATATTCATCTACTAAAGAAATACATTCTGTAAACAGTATTTTATTTCAATTTAATATTCTTTTAGTATGTTAGAATCAACATTTTAAATTTATTTGTGTATTTCAAAATATTTTTGCAAAAAATCATTAAAACCTTTCTTTAGAGCTGAGTAAGACTCCACTGTATAAAAATTGGCCACTGTGCATAAAATATTTTTGTCCATTCTTCAGTTGATGGGTACTAGGGTTGTTTCCAAGATTTAGCTATGACAAATAGTGTTGCTATAAAAATAGGTGCACATACATCATTGTGATACAATGTATGCATATAATCAATGCATATAGATATGTGTATAATACTGTACACTATCAAAAAATCCCACGATATGGCAAAAAAATCCCTGAGAAATTATTTAGATTAATATTTTTTGAAAACCTATAAAACAGTCTGTGAAAATTCAACCATGAAATAACAAGGGGCTACTTTATTCTGATTTGTGTTGATACAAACATGGACAGGCATGTATTATTGCAAAATGATGCCTTTCACTCTGGTGGAAGATATCTAGAATGGAAATATCTGGGTCCAGTAGAATTTCTTATTTCAGGTTTTTTTTTTCTTCAACAAATCTACACACTAATGTTAGAAACTGTACTAGATTATATTAACACCAAAAAAGAATAAAGGTTCATTTATTCCCACGGTCTCTCCTATATTTGTTGTAATTTTATTTCTTGATAACAACCACAGTTTTCTGGAGTGAAGTAGAATCTCTGCACTGTTTTTTTTTTTTTGTTTGTTTGTTTTGCATGTTTACAATGCTTTGCAGTACACTGTGTGCAGCACAGTGCATACATTCTCAGGTGTTTGTGCATGTGCATCACTTGCCTTGGTACCTGTTTGGTCCTCTCTCCGTGCCATCCTTCCTCTCCTTCTTCAGCACTCATTCCCCGTTCTGTTTGGTTTGCATGTCTCTAATGCACAGAAATGTTGAACAACATTTTTTCATCTTCTTCTGGTACATTTGTACTTTTTCTGAGACATGCTTATTAATATAATTATAGAAACATTAACCAGAGCAATCAGGCAAAAAGATGAAATAAAGAGAATATGTATAGGAAAGGAAAAACTCAAGTCATTATTATTTATGTATTTCATGATCCTTTTCACAGTACACTAAAAATATTTTTCCAAGAGCCTTGTAGAATTGATAGGCAACTTGGCTAGCATAAAACAACACAAAATCGACAAACAAAAATTGTGGTTTTATCACCAGTAAAAATATTACCAGAATAGAAATAAGAAAAAGCATTGCTATTCACAACAGCAATGAGAAAAATGAAGTTCTTAGGAATTAAACCAAGCAAAGAAGTAGAATATTTATACAATGAGAACTACAACACTACATTCTGAAAAAGGATTTTGAAGAGGCCAGCAGAAAATGAAAGGATATTCTCTATTCCTACTTAGGAAGAACCAATTTTTTTCCAAATAGTCAAATTTCCGAAGTTGCCATAAAGTTTCAATGTAGTCTCCATCAAAGTACAAATAGCACTCCTTATGTAACTGGAGAGAATAAAAAAATCTTAAAATTCTCATCAACTGGAAAAGAACCAGAACAGAAAAAGTGATCCTGGGAACACAGGCAATCAGAAAGCATCACAATCCCACACTCCGAGTTGTACCAGGATGATACAGTGATAAAAACAGTGTGGTAGCTGGGCGTGGTGACGCAGGCCTGTAATCCTAGCACTCAGGCTGAGGCACTGAGGCAGGGGAACTTCTGTCAGTTCAAGGCCAGCCCACACTATAATGCCAGCGTGCACTGCAAATGAGACCCTGTCTCAAGAAGATCAAAACAAACAAACAAACAAACAAAAAACTGTAATGTGAGGAAAAATGTAAAACTGACCTGGGATGAGGGAATGAGAGGATACATGTAGAAGATTAACTCCAAACCCACATGTGCTGAATTAAAATAAAAATGCATTAAATACTTCAGAGATAAAACAAAAACTTACCTAGAAGATAAGCAAAACTCATGAAGAGGTAGGTGTAAACAAGGACTTTCTGATCATAATCCCAGTTGTACAAAAAATAAATCAAGAATGAACAAACTGGATATTAAATAAAAAGTTTCTTACAAAAGATAGTACAAGCAGAGTGGGGCTGACCAGGTAGCTCAGTGGGTTAAAGCACCTGATTAGGCAGATGCAGGGGCAGAGGGTTCGATCCCCAGCATGCTGTGCTGGGCCTGCCCCCAGGATGTGCTCAGATGGAGATTGAGACTGGGTGCAGTGGCACGTGCCTGTAATCCCAGCAGTTGGGAGGCTGAAAGCAGGAGGATCATTACAAATCTGATCTGTATAGTGAGACCCTGTGGACCCTGTACTAAATACTTAAAGGAAGAAGCACAAGCAGAGTGAAGCAATAAATTACAGAATAAAGATAAATTAGAAAGAACTAATATAAACTATGTAAGGAACTCAAAATTTAGACTTCTCAGTTAAAAAATGGGCAACCGATATTAAAAGAATTTCTAATCATATAGGAAAATGTCTCTAATGTTTATAGATTATCATATATATTATATTTAGTA
>NW_004524582.1:8010086-8011485 GCF_000260255.1 Octodon degus | reverse complement strand
TTATTTATTTATTTATTTTGCAATACTGGCAACTGAACTCAGGATCCTATGCTTGCCAGGCGAGTACTTATTCTGCTGAGCTATCTCCCCAGGCCCTTATTATGATTTCTCATTCAGTTTTGAAAGACTTTTACTTTAATCCTTTGCAATCTTGTTGACTGTAGGACTTTTAGACTTTGTTTCAGATTTCCATTCAAGCACATTCTTCTTATAAAAATATCTTCTTCTTGCTCTCTTAACAACACTAGAACTCCTTCTTGAAAAATTACACTTTAAGACCTCAAGGGGTGATGGTGAATATTCTGTTCAATGCTAGCTTAGCAGAGTCTTACCTCTGACTCCAAGTAAGAAATATAAATTATGAAGATTTTATAAATTATACTTTTCCTGAACTAAAATATTGTCTCAATTGCTTGATTTCATAACTTCTGTTGAGAAACTATTTCTTTGTCACTAGATCTCTACAACCCAGAATGAGCAACTGGAGGCACACATAGAAAGTTTGCCTTTCACAGTGCCCCTGGAGTCACACTGCCATTCTATTATCTACCAAATCATGGGCTTATGCTGTAAAATTCAGGAGGCCTATGGGACTGTGTCTGCCTGGAAGCCAGTGTGAAATGTAATTCCTTCTAAATCATACTGTCTGCCTTCCCTGTATCAAGAACCATAAATTATCAAGTTCTTCTGAGGCACCTGGGGAAAAACATGAATGATATTGTTTTCCTTTGTGTTTTCTCTAACTTAATCCCAGGGGTCTTAGCCAAACCCAAGAAAAAAATATAAAATGCTTTTAGATATATGCTTTCTAATGCAGTCAATTCTCTGAAGTAAAGACATATATTAGCTTCTTGGTCTTAGAAAAATGAATACTTGAACACAGAGGGGGGAAAATGTACATAGCAGTCAATTGTTTCCTACCTGCAGCCTAGATTTCATCAAACAAGTGTGGATGTTAATCCTGAGCATCTTGTGCTCCTTCTCCAGAATTTAACACAATATACATAAAGGGTGATGATGAGAGGTCAAGCATATTTATTCTTCTGCTATCCAACTCAATTTCTTGTCATGAAAAGAATGAATTCCATGCTTTAACTTGTTTGGATTGTGAAATCTAGGGACCACTCACTGACTTCCTACTTTGTTTCTGTTGCAAAGACTGCACAGTATCTAGAAGTTTTAGTTTAGAGAGATATGTGAGTTCTGCTTATTTTTAATATATTAAATAATCTATGACCAACTGGTTCTAGAGAATAGTTCTTTGAAAATACTCATTCAACTCTACCTTTTTCTTCAGTGTATCCTGTTACCTTCAAGTCCAAGTGCAATGAGATCCTCAGAGGCATAAACATAATTTTTAAACATTTCCTCCATTATAAGGAATACAGATCCCTGTATT
>NW_004524582.1:8006881-8008106 GCF_000260255.1 Octodon degus | reverse complement strand
AAGGATATTCCATTGTAATTTAAATATTGTAGCTGAATGAATGCAGCAAAATATTCCAATATAGTCCAGTAGTCCATAACAGTAGTGGGTTTTCCTTAAGACTGGTAATGTCAGTTGTTGATTTGAGCCTTTTATAGCTTAGCATATTAATATGGCTTTACTTTTTATATTTTGTTTTTATACTTTTCTGCTGGATGGTTAAGATCAAGATAAAGTAAGACCTCTATAAAAAGAAATATAACTTTCATATTTGACAAGGTCAGTCAAATGCCCTCAGGATTTATCCTGAAACCTTGTATGGCAGTTTGTAGATCCTTTGTCAGTGTCAGCCATGTGGATGAGTCATGGGCATTTCTTGACCAATTTGATCTCTGTGAAAGCCTGAGAGAATGTTTTCTCTCCATGTGACTCTCCTTAGGCACACTCAACATCGTCAATCACTTTCCTCTGTGGCCCCATAATTTCCTTGATCAGAAAATCTGGCACACAACTGATTTACATGCTGTTCCAGTACAGGTTCTCCTATGTCCTGAGTCCTCGCTGACCTTGAAGGATTAGGGCCAAATTTTGGCTGTCTTTGTAGCCCTTTTTTTCTAATTTTTGGTCTGCAAATTTAAGACAGTAATCCTCCAGAAAGAGAAGCTTATTATTATTACCCTACAAAGTAGGCAGTTGAGCGTAACTTCACTATATGTCTGAATATCAAACATCTTAGACATAACATGAAACAGGTAATTTTCATCAAGTATTGATATGTTGAACTTTGAGTCCCTAAGGAATATGAACAATAAGAAAGAAAAAATAAAATAATATTTTAAAATAGGAATAAGTAATTACATTTTTACACAGAAATTTATTAATCTAACCATATACAGCATTGTAGCAGTACAGTCGTATGACTTTTCTTTTCTTGAATCTTGTTTTCAGTTGCCTTGTTTGTTTTTGGTCTTTTTTGATTTTACTTTTTTTTTTTTTTCTGTTGAATTGTTTTCTAGGAATGTTTTGTTTTTGGTTCCGAGGACCGAACCCAGGGCTTCCAGCTTGCTAGGCAAGCATTCTACCGCTGAGCCAAATCCCCAGCCCCTCTTGTTTTCATATATTATCTTTTTTAAAAACAACCTTTACTTCAGAGACAGTATGGCACTAATTGGTATGACATGACAAGCAGTACTTATTTAAAAGATCAGATGACAGTCATTCCAAGCATGACCCTACCATTACACAT
>NW_004524582.1:8003505-8004566 GCF_000260255.1 Octodon degus | reverse complement strand
TAAAAATTTTTATTTACGTGTATATTTGATACAGAGTCTCGCTATGGAGCTCAGACTCCTAATCATCCTCCTTTCTCAGCCTCCCAAGCACTGGAACTACAGGCATGTGCTACCTTACCTGGTTTAATTTGGGGAAAAATGGCATGTGGTTCCAGGGATTGAACTAGGGTCCTTGCCATTGCCAGGCAGTATCTAGAAAACTGTGATATCTCCCCAGTTCTCTCTTATCTTTGATAGCTAAAAAACTTAGTTACTATCTCATTTATGGCTGGATATTTGAATTGAGCTTTCAATTCACATTTTTCTCATCTTGCCATTTCTTTTTTACCAACTGTAAGCTTGTGTATTTGTCATTTATTTTCTATTTCAATTTATCTATAAATGATTTTTCAATATTCTCTGTATTCTTTTAAATCGTTAATCTAAGGTATAGAAAATAAGACATTATGCTTGAATAAGTCTGAGAATTTCTACGTACATTATTACATTTGTCATAACAGTGAAAGAGGACTGTACAAATCACTAAGCTATTTAAAACACGCATAATGAAATTAAATGCAAGGAAATGATTTATAGAAATAGATGTTAATGTTAATTTAATATAAATAGATCTTGGAATAGCAAGTACAATAAAATAATTGATATTCAGTGTAAGCATAGATCTACTATTTCTCTTTTCTGACTTTTGTTGTCCTAAATAAGTTAGAACCTATATTTGTCTGGGTTACTATGATAGTTTACTATCTGTTTTCTAGAGTCTTGAATGCCATTCTTTCATCCAATGTCTTATACAGTTTTGATAAATCAAATTTTTAATGTATTTAGTACAGGGTCTCACTACACATTTTGGACTTGTAGTGATCTTCCTGTTTTCAGCCTCTCGATCACTGGGATGACAGGTTTGTGCCATCAGGCCCAGTCTCAATCACAGTCTCAGTGCAACCTGGGGCCAGTTTTGTCACACTTGTAGTGCCAGGGATCAAACCCTGGCTCCTGCGTTCTGTCTAAGAAGGCACTTGATAAAGAAATCGTTAAAACAATAATGTGTTCCTCTAATTTTG
>NW_004524582.1:7998502-8001910 GCF_000260255.1 Octodon degus | reverse complement strand
ATAAAAATAAAAATAAAAATTCAATTTCTACATTTTGAATAGAAAAAATGTGTTCCTAAAATTTTATTTTTCTCAATGAAATGTTAAAATTGTTCTACTGTCTCAAATTAATTTTATATTACATTATACCAATATATTTCCAGCACTTTAAGTATGGAATATAATTTTAAAAGACAATGTCAGCAGTACTATTTTTCTAAGTAATTTTGTCTTTTTTGTTAAAGCTATCTGGCATTAGCAACAGGTATTAGACTGAGAATTTAAGAACATTAAAGTATAGATAAAGTAGGAAAAATTACACTTCTGTCAATTTGTTTTATTTATTTACTTATTTATTATGTATTTAGTACATGGCCTACGGGGTTACAAGGTCTCACTCCACAGATTGGAGTCATAGTGATCCTCATGTTTTCAGCCTTCCAAACACTGGGATTACAGGCTCATGCCACCACTTCGAGTCTCAGTCTCAGTCTTTGTCTCAGTGCTCCTCAGGGGTATGGTGGTCATAGCATGCCAGGGATTGAACTCAGGTCCCTGCATCTGTTTAAGCAGAAGCTTTAGTCCACTGAGCTATCCAGCCAACCCTGTCAATTTGTTATAATCTTTTCATTTTTTTTTCAGAATCAATTAGGGTACAGCACCACAGCTATGTTGTATTCAATATTCCCTTCTAAAAAATATTTACTGGAATATAGTTTCTTGTGTATATAATGGACTAACTTGAGTATCTGGGCAAAGGTGAGTATCTATATATGTGTGTGCATGTGTGCTTGTGTTTGTGTGCAGCATACAAATATTTTTAACATTTATCATGTAATTATATAGTAAATTAGTCACAGAATGATCTCTTAATGTTTCTGAATTCACAAATGCTTGTCTTAGAAAATAAAGTCTAATTTATTCCATTGATAATATATCACTTCTGTCAACTACAAACAATCAAAACCTTCCCAAACAATCAGTTTGGCATCGGTATACCCTGAAAAAATTCCTTATCTATGTCTGTTTATGCTATGAAATTTTTCAGGGACAAGACCACAGCATTCACCATTGTTTGGGATGCAGACTGGACTGTAACACATGTTACAGATAATATCATCTTTCTCTAACACTTCAACCAAAATATTCTATGTCAGCTTTATCATTAAAAAGAAAGTATCCTTACTTGAATATGTCCTTTCAATTTGATGTATTGAAAGTGTAATCCCATTCAACCACATTGGAATTGGGGCTATAGAGAGATAATTAGGTCCTGAGGGTTACATAGTTATGAGTGAATTAATTGGATAGTAAAGGAGTGTGCAATCTCCAATCACTTTGCTGTGAAAGTGATTTGGAGTTCCTATTACTTTCTTTCACTCATCTGAGATTACTTGGGATGCAGCAAGAAGATACTAACCAGGTATTACCCGTTGACTTTGGACTTCTCTGCCTTCAGAACTATGAGTCAGTTAATTTTCTGTTCATTATAAATTGGCAAGTCTTATGTATTCTATTAGGACAGCAGAAAATCGACAGATAATCAGGAAGAGAGCCTTAAGTGAGCCAACTTTCTGTCTCCCGTGGGTTCATGACATGTATGTACAGAATTTAGCAACCATTTTGAACAAAACTTTCTCAATAACATCAGCAGAGAAGTTAATTGGGGTGTTAGTTATACCTTTGTTATAGTTCATTTATGCATTGCATATTCTTGCGGGATGAAAGTTACATAAAAGTGGAAAAAATGGTAAAAATGGAGGAATCAACTTTTTAGAGTTAGAAAAGTATACAACATTTTCTACAAAGACATTGTACACTATTACAGATCTATTATTTCATGTTTATCTCATCTTTTGTATTTTATGGACAAATATGACAGTGTTTTTTCTATCTTTATTGTGAGCACTCAATGAGTGTAAGTATTTACTGAAGCTGGAAATTGATTCCATGTGCCAGGGCCACAAGGCTGCTCCAAAACCTGGAGGAGCTCAGGCATCCAGGCAAAGCTGCTAGGCAGAGGGGATAAAAAGGACATTAAACTCCTGAAAACATAAATAGAAATGCTGCAGTTGTGGATCATTTCCTTCCCTCTCATCTGGAGAAAGGGCTCTTCCTGACCTCAGCTTTCAGTCTTTCATTTTTATTTCTAAATGTTCTTTCAATTCTTCCCCCCAGGAACTTTAAGAACCACTTTTGCCACAGCAAATGGGGTGTTTATTGAGGAATGCCTATAATTTATGTGTACATGCTTACCATATACCCATTGTTTTTCTTTCTCTACTGAAGGTACAGGAACATATGTTATGTTAAATGCTAAGACCTTTCATTGAATTTTCCATAAAAAAATGTTTAGCTTTCCACTAATTACAGAGACTGCAATAAATATAATATGCATTAAAAACCAACTAGTTAGTATATATTAGTTGTTCATTGTTCTAAGTTGACTCCCCTTATTGTTATTATCAGAGTTCTGACAGTGACTTTGAATTGGCATTATTAAAACAGAGAGAATTGGATTGTGGAAGAGACTGATGTCATGGTTTTCAAAAAGTGAAAACATTTTAATGACTAAATTGTGCATTATGCATTACTAAAAATATTCTTTGGGAAACAATAAGCTTGTATTTCATTTATTCTCAATTTGATAAATAGAAGAAGACAATGTTCTGTGACTCATCACTGCTACTTGTGTCTCTAAAGCACAAAACAATGAGGAGGAAAGGAAACAAATGGCTAAAATTATATTGTTTTTGAGGTGAACAAAATGTACAGTACAGTAAAGGATTAGAAACTGAAATGTATGCTTAAAAATTTAAATTTGCATCACAGATTTTTAAAGTTTTATTATTTGTTAATTTTATTTATACCTTGTGAATATATTTATATTCTTTCATATTTTTTACTGGCTAAATTCTAAAATCCTTTATTTTATTCAAGATTTAAAATATCAACTAACTTCAATACACAGTTTATGGTTTAGAGTTAGAGCTCTAGAAACATTTGTATTCTTCAGATATATTATGGCTCTAATGTTATAAATGGATAAAATATTTAGATAATGTGTTACTCTTACCTGACAGAAGACACATGCTTTGAGTTACTTTTATCCCCTTCAACTTGATCCTCAAAATATTATAAATTTAAATGAAGGTAATTTACATTAAATAATAGGTTTAAATCCTTATACAACTGGAGCGTGCTTTAATAAATTCCTGAAGTTTGTTAAGTATAATCATCCTCTTTTTTCATTTTCAAAACATCTCTCTCCTCCCCTACTTCTTGATCTGCTTTTCCTTTGAGAAGGCTCTCTCTCCCTCCTTCTTACTCTCTATTTCTTCTGCACCTAATCCACAAAAGGAAACTGTACATTATATACTGCAAATATGTGCTAAAAATATCAATGAAAGGAAGAAGAACAAAAGATTG
>NW_004524582.1:7995322-7998227 GCF_000260255.1 Octodon degus | reverse complement strand
TCCTCAAAGTGTGGTTGTGATTTCTCACACTTGCCAGGCAGACATTTATGTCACTGAGCTATCTCCCTAGCTCCATCAACACACTTGATTCAATGAATATAACTTTGAGATATGGAACTGAAAGTGTGCTACTTGATGTATTGTTACTTGACTTGAGATACACCTTCATCATAATTGAATGATCTTGGATAAATTACTCAAGGTATCTGTGTCTCAGCTTTCTTCTTTCTTTCTTTCTTTCTTTCTTTCTTTCTTTCTTTCTTTCTTTCTTTCATTTTTCTGACTTTTGATTCAGGGTCTTTCTCTAATTAAAGCTAGCCTTGAACTCGCAATGTAGACCTGGCTGGTCTTCAATTCACAGAGATCCTCCTGCCTCAGCCTACCACAAGTTGAGATGCAGACATGTTACCAAGCCCATCTCAGCTATCTTATTTATAAAAAGCATATATAAATAAGTAAATTGTAGAATTATTATTGAAGATTAAACGTGAAGTGCTATGAACAATAATAGTAAAAATTGAGTAAAGATGAACAGCTTTGTAATGTACTTAATTAATACCATCTTGTAATATACAAAGTGAAATCTTTAAACAGATATTTTAAACTCTTATATCTTATGCATTCCCTCTACAAGTTTTATTTATGCATCCCATAATTATGCCTCAAAGGGAAAAGTATGCATACTACTTTATGAAGCTAAACTTTCACTCATATCCTATTTTTTAACTTGGTTGACTTCCATAGGTAAGGATCTCCTTAATCACTGTATGTTAAGGTGGTCTTTATTTCATTTTTGGAATATTTTTCATTTCTCATGTTATATATACATCAATAATTTCCTTTCATAAGTAAAGTGTACTTGCCATTTTATACATCACTATTTTAAGCATCAAACTTCTGGGGTTTTTTATTTTTTTTTTTTTTTTAACATGTTAGAGTTTTATTTCTTCTCTAGTACAAAAGGATTTTCTTGAACAGTGTACAGGTTAACCTTTATGTACTTAACATTTTAAAATACTTATAAACATGATCTAGTCATCTTTGTACATATTTCATTCAATACAGTCTGAAACTCTTTCAGAATCATAGTCTATCACAAATGGGCTCCTAAATACCAGAAAAATGTTTAAATCTTTTCCCTTTGAGACTTCTTATATTGTTATCACTGATGCTAATGTATATATTTGACATATATTTCCTGATATATTTACTACATATATAGGAATTTCATATACTTACTTTGTCTTTTTTATATGTTTAGGGCAGGGTCTACAGGGTCTCACTCCACAACAAGACTTATAGTGATTCTCCTATTTTCAGCCGCCCAAGCGCTGGGATTATAGGTGCACACCACCATGCCCAGTCTCACTGTCTCAGCATGCCCTGGGGGCAGGGCCTTAATGTTAAGCTAGGGATCAAACCCCGCTACCGCCGTCTACCTAGGCAGGTGCTTTAGTCCACTGAGTTATCTGGGCAGCCGATGAATTGCATATACTTTTTCTGAGAATATTTCGTTGTCTTTTTCATAAACTTTATTAACTGGTACCTTTCATGATGAGGGATTTCACTTTAATATCTTTCCAAGATATCTTGGGTAAATGTACAAATTTTGAAAAAGGAACCATGTTTATTAGTGATCTTTATCAAATATCTACTAAAATCTAGGCTTTTCCTAATATTTTAAAATTTAATGTAACTTTTTGCAGCACTATAAACTTAGGAAGCAAATGCCAAGAAATCTCCCTGTCCATCCTAAAGAAATGAAGTGAGTCTCTTTCAGTACTCTATTTCAGTTAATGAGATTACCTGAAATTCAGTCTAGTGGTTTACTTAGTCATTAAGATATCACATTTGATTTCATCATCTTTTTTTTTTTTTTTCCCTAAACCTGGGATTGAACTCAGGTCCTTGTGCTTGCCAGGGAAGCACTTATTCTACTGAGCCATCTCCCTGGCCCCCATCCTATTATAAATTCTGTATCAACCTAAAGAAATTAAGCATAAACTACTTGTCATTAAATACTGAAATTGAGAAAGTTGAAACAAATGAAACAGAATTTCTCTTCACAGAAATAAAATACAGTCAAAGAAAGAAAAGCTACAAATTATATCTGTGTACGTGTGTGTGTGTGTGTGTGTGTGTGTGTGTGTGTTGAAATGGATACTCTGCATGGGGGCATGGAGCTTCCTCTGATGCTTGTCCAACCTTTCAAGAATTTCAGAGAATGATGAGTGTGCCGTGGGATGCAGGACAGCTGACACATATGAGCCCAGGATGCATAGGTACAGAACTTTTCTGTTGCCATTTAAGAATTTTGTTGATCTCTGGGCAGACTGCGGGACTCTGGTAAGCTCTGAAATTCTTTAGCCCCAAGCATTCAGATGTAAAGCTTCTGATGGTGCGGGTATAACCTTTTAAGAACTGAGGTTAACTCTTTGCAGCATGTGGGACTCTGGATGACTATTGGGAGCTTCAGAATTGCCAAAACATAGGAGTAAAAGGCAATCTCATTCTTCTGTCCTCCCAGAACAAATCCAAGGGACAAAGACATACAAGAACTTGGAAATCACACAATTGAAACTTCTGAAATGATAGCAACTGAAATAAAAAAAAAATACAAGTCATCAGAGTATAGAAAAATAAAATAAATAATTTCTCAGGTCAAAAATGAAATGACAACTGTGTCATGACAAGCAGTACATATTTATTTATCTATTTATTTTTTGTGGAACTGGGGATTGAACTCAGACCCTTGCTCTTGCCAGGGAAGCATTTATTCTTCTGAGCCAAAGCAGTACGTATTTAGAAGACCAGAATGGAAGGCATTCCAAGCATGACCCTAACATTACCCATTGCTATCTTCAGTAGAGCTGCTTAGTTCACAGTTATCAGCATATATAGTTAG
>NW_004524582.1:7990085-7990917 GCF_000260255.1 Octodon degus | reverse complement strand
AATTGAAAAAAAAGACAAATTTTAAAAGACACAAAAAAATCAAACAAGCAATAATGCAATAGTAATAGAAGACTTTAACACATGACTGTCACAAATAGATAGGTCACTAGGCAAAATATCAGGAAAGAATTAACAGAGCCAAACAAAACTTGTGAAGAAATTGACTTGGTAGACCCTTACACAGTGTTTCACACAGCAACAACAGAAGGCACATTCTTCTCAGCTGCACATGGGACATTTTCCAAAATAGATCATATACCAGCAGACAGAACAAATTAACTAAATGCAAAATAATTGAAATTATCCCATGTATACTATCTGACCGCAGTGCAAAGAAACTGGAAATTATTGACAAAAGATACTACAAAAACACTATAAATACATGGAAATTAAATAATGACCTCCTACACAACCAGTCAGCAAGAGATGAAATAAAATAAGAAATTAAAAAATACTTACATTCAAATGAAAATGCAATACAAATCTTCTGAAACCTGTGTGATGCAATGAAAGCTGTCTTAATACATAAATTTATATTGGTAAATTCTCACATGAGGAAGAAAGAATAAGCCCAAATAAACAATCTTTTGCTGCACCTCAAGTTCCCAGGAAAAGAGTAAGTCAATCTGAAAGCTGACAGAAGGCAAGAAATAATAAAGATTCCAGCAAAAATAAATGCAATGGAGATGAATAGAACAATATAAAGAATCAATGAGTCAGAGAGTTGTTTCATTGAAAGAATAATTAAGGGGCCAGGGAGATGGCTTAGTAGAATAAGCACGTTCTTGGCAAGTGCCAGGGCCTGTGTTCAATCCCTGGTTCTACCAAAAAA
>NW_004524582.1:7983707-7988885 GCF_000260255.1 Octodon degus | reverse complement strand
AATTGAAAAAAAAGACAAATTTTAAAAGACACAAAAAAATCAAACAAGCAATAATGCAATAGTAATAGAAGACTTTAACACATGACTGTCACAAAGAGATAGGTCTCCAGGAAAATACCAGGAAAGAATTAACAGAGTCAAACAAAACTTGTGAAGAAATTGACTTGGTAGACCCTTACACAGTGTTTCACACAGCAACAACAGAATGCACATTCTTCTCAGCTGCACATGGGACATTTTCCAAAATAGATCATATACTAGCAGACAGAACAAATTAAGTAAATGCAAAAGAATTGAAATTGAAAAATGTATACTATCTGACCACAGTGCAAAGAAACTGGAAATTATTGACAAAAGATAGTACAAAAACACTGTAAATACATGGAAATTAAATAACAACCTCCTACACAACCAGTCAGCAAGAGATGGAATGAAATAAGTAATTAAAAAATACTTACATTCAAATGAAAATGCAATACAAATCTTCTGAAACCTGTGTGATGCAATGAAACCTGTCTTAATACATAAATTTATATTGGTAAATTCTCACATGAGGAAGAAAGAATAAGCCCAAACAAACAATCTTTTGCTGCACCTCAAGTTCCCAGGGAAAGAGTAAGTCAATCTGAAAGCTGACAGATGGCAAGAAATAATAAAGATTCCAGTAAAAATAAATGCAGTGGAGATGAATAGAACAATATAAAGAATCAATGAGTCAGAGAGTTGTTTCATTGAAAGAATAATTAAGGGGCCAGGGAGATGGCTCACTAGAATAAGCACGTTCTTGGCAAGTGCCAGGGCCTGTGTTCAATCCCTGGTTCCGAAAAAAAAAAGAAACATTTTTAAACTTTGCCATAAAAGTTTAAAAATTAAAGAATAAATAAATAAAATGGAAAAATCTTAGACAATCTCACTTAAATGAGGAAATAGAAAATTTAAATTCATTCAATGAACAATGAAAACGGTGAAATAATTGAAGACCCTGTAGATATTCAGAAGATCATCAGTGCCTACTTGCAAAATCTTTACTCTCAGATAATGGATAACTCAGAGGAAATGGACAGTTTCCTAGACACATATGAAATGCAAAAGTTCAGTCAAGAAGATATACAAACTCTGCATAACCCAATAATTGGAACAAAATTGAAAATGTAATAATTATGAAAAAAACTATGAACAAATAAAAGCTAAGGTCTGAATGGACTCACAACAGAATTCTACAAGACATTTAGAAAAGATTTAATCCCACATTTCTCATACTGGTCAATTAAATGAAAAAGGAAACAATTTTCTCATATTCATTCATGTAGGCAAGTATTACTCTGATTCCAAAGACAAAGAAAGATTCAGGTAAAAAAGAGAACTATGGGCCAACCATTCTAATGAATATAGATGCAAAAGTCCTCTGTAAAATATTAGTAAATATAAGGAAGCAAATCATCATAAAGATTATACATCATGACCAATTGGGATTCATTCTAGAAATGCAAGGATAGTTCAACATATGAAAATCCATAAATGTAAAAATACCACATCAATAGAAACAAGAACAGAAAACAAATGATCATCTCAATAGATTCAGAAAATTCTTTTGACAAAGTCCAACACTCATTTATGATAAGAAGCCTACAGAGAATCAGATTAAATGGTCTGTATTTCAACCTGCTAAAAGCCATGAATAAGAATTCAATAGCTAACATCATAATAACTGGGAAAAAATGAAGACTTTATGTTTAAAAGCAGGAACAAGACAAGAATGTCCACTGTATTCTCTCTTGTTTAATATAGTTCTGGAAACATTAAGAAGAGCAATTCAATAAGAAAAAAAAATAAAAGGATTAAGGTTTGGAAACGAACAGTTGAAATTATCATTATTTTCAGATGACTGATACTCTACGTAGAGGACCCAAACAACTCCACCAAGAATCTTGTAGATTTAATCACCAAATTCAGCAAAGTAACAGGACACAAGTCAACACCCAAAAGTCAGTAGCATTTTTGTACACAAAAATGAATTCACTGAGAAATTAGGAAATTCCCACCTTTCACAATAACATCCAAATAAATGAAATAATTAGGAATGAATCTCACAAAGGAAGTAAAAAGTTTTATACAGTGAAAATTATGGTATTCTGAGAAAAGAGACTGAAGAGGATTTGAGAAAATGGAAAGATATACTGTGCTCCTGGATAGGAAGAAGCAACATTGTGAAAATGCCCATACTCCCAAAATTTTAAAAAGGTTCAGTGCATTCTCAATTGAAATATCATTAGTACACCTCACAGAGCTAGAGGCAACTTTCCTCAAATTCATTTGGAGCCAGAAGAGACCCAGAGTACCTAAAGCAATCCCAGGAAATAAATGAAAGGAAGGAGGTATCACAATCCCTGAGCTGAAATTATACCATAAAGCTACTGTGATAAAGTCAGCATGTTACTGCTGTAGAGACAGACCTGCAGATCAGCAGAGTACAATAGAAAATCCAGCCACAACTGCAACAAACTAAGCCACCTTATCTTTGATAAAGAGGTCAAACACTGCCACTGGAAAAAAAGATAGCCTCTTAATGAGTCGTGCTGAAAAACTAGACTTCCACATGTAGAATGCTGAAACTAGGTTCATACCTATTACCATGCACAAAAGTACAGTCAAAATAGACTAAGATTTAAATATTAAAACAGAAATACACAATCTTCTGGAAGAAAATTTAGGTAGAATTCTTAAAGACATGAAGATAGGCAGTAAATTCATAAACAAAAACTAAACTCTACGGGAAATTCTTCAAAGAATCAATAACTAGGATATCACCTTTTTGAAAAGTTTCTGCACTTCAAAGTACATCCCCAACATAGTAAATTGAAACTGAAAAACTGGGATAAAATTATAGCCAGTCATCCGTCCAACAAAAACCTTCTATTTAGAACATATAAAGAAAAAAAAGAAGGCCAAGCTTCCCTAATTAAAAAAACACAATCTAAAACAAGCAGCTACAATGAATGTGCAGTTTTCAGAGGTAGAAATACAAATGGCAGAGAGCTTCTGATTACCCTGCGCCAGCGAGAATTGCTGGTCTCAGCTCAGGCGCAGTGTGGGTGAGACCATCTTCCACTCCCTTGGGACGCCCCCCACCACTCTGCAGCACCACCCCACCCTGCCCGCCAAGTAGGAATTTCTGCCCACTTCCCAGAACCCCCAGATCCAGTCCTAGCCCAGGCCTGGTGAGTGTGTGGGACAGCTTCAGGGTATCCTGTGAAAGGGGGACTTGCCGGTCCCAGCCCAGGTGCAGCGTAGGTGAGACCCTCTTCCACCCCCTTTGGATCCTCCCAACATTTCGCAGCACCCCAACCCCAACCCGCCCTATGCATAAGAATTTCTGCCACATTCGAGGAACCTTCAGATCCAGTCCTATCCCAGAGCTGGTGACTGTTGGGAGAGCTTCCTCTCCCACCTACTCCACCTTGTCCCCTCCAGACACAGCTCAGGCCTGGCATACAGGCCTTGGAGAAACCCTGCAGCTGCAATCCCTGCAGAGAGTGTAAGGGATAGAACCACTCAGCTAGTCAAGGAGCAGAACATCTTGCAAGAGGGACACAACAGGTTTACTTCCAAGGGCAGCAGCAGGAAGGAGCTGAACACAGTAGCCATATCTAAGCCAGGCACAATTGGATAAATCCAAAGTTTCTAAATCTGCACCTGAACTTCAGTACATGCTAAGGTTATAACTGTACCAAAGCTCTACAACAAAGGTCAGAAGACAATGCTACACAAAATGCCAATGAGGAGGAGCAAAATGCAATCTCAGAACCCAAGCCCACCCATAACAAGTGCAGACCACACTAATACAGAAAAAATAGAGACTCACATAGCTGAAATCAATGAATTAATGGCTTCTGAAATAAAGACAGCTGCACAAAGGTATAGAGAAACTCAGATTGGAAATGAAAAAAGAAATTCTTGAATTAATAACATCCGCAGTAAAGAATGAAATGCAGAAACATATGGAGGAAACCCAATGCCCACCAAGAACAAGTGTAGAGGACACCAGCTCAGCTCAAATGTATGAATTAATAGTGTTGATAGTAAATAAACAACAAGAGAAAGTTGTAGAGGAGCAAAGAGTGAAATTCTTTACTACAAGCTCAGCTCAAGTGTATGAATTAATAGTGTTGACAGAAATAAACAACAGCAGAAAGTTATAGAGGAACTCAGAGCGGAATTTTCTGAAATTAGAAAAGAATTCTGGAAACGCATATCATTTGAAGTAAAAAATCAACTACAGAAATATAGGGAGGAAACACATCTGAAGAAAACACTGCAGTAAAAGAATTAATAACTGCTTCTAAAGAAGACATTGATAAAAAAAATAGTGGAGATTTTTTAAAAAATGATGGATTCCTTCAATGAGCAATACAGGAAAGAAAGAGATCACATGAAGCAGAGTTAGAGTGATATAGAGGAATTTAAAAACTCAAACACAAGCTTGCAAACTGTTTAAGTGAAAGTGAAGACAGAGTTTCAGATCTTGAAGACACTGGTGTAGCTACTGAAAAGGTAAGAAAGGATCTCTTGAAAACAACTAGTATGCAGGAAAAAAAATAATCCATCACCTGAAACATGATGCAAAGATGAACAATGTGAAACTAATAGGCATCAATGAGAAAGGAGTCAATACAAATGACATTAAAAAATATGGGCAGAAGTAATAGTAGAAAACTTCCCAAATATGAAGAAACAATCTGACTTACAGCTAACCGAAGCATAAAGAACACCAAGTAACTTCAACCCAATTGAAAACACACTGAGACATATAATAGTCACGATCCTAGAAATTCAGCACAAGAATAATCTACTGAAAGCCGCTAGAGAAAAGAAGCAGATCACATTCAAAGGAAAACCCATCAGAATGACAGCCAACTTCTCTTTACAAACCATGAAGGCAAGAAGAGCATGAAGCAGAGTACTTCAAGTCCTCTATGAAAACAAATCCAAGCCCAGACTACTATACTCTGCAAAACACTCTTTCTAGTTTGATGGAGAAGTGAAATACTTTCATAACAAAGAACAATTAAAGAATTTCATGATGACAAAGCCAACCCTTCACAGGCTACGGAAAGATGTTCTAGAGAGGGAGCAAAATGATCAGAGCTCTACTAATGAGATCGGAAGCAACCAACTAAA
>NW_004524582.1:7981274-7982038 GCF_000260255.1 Octodon degus | reverse complement strand
TGGCAAATAAATATATGAATAAATGTTGAACATTATTGGTCATTTGATAAATGCAAATTAGAAGAACACCAAGATTCCATGTCACCTGAGAAAGAATGTCTAACATCAAAAAGCCATCCAATAACAAGTGCTAGAGGGGCTGGGGGAAAAAGTTACCATGGCCACCATTGGTGGGAGAGCAGACTGGTACTATCAATATGGAATTTCGTATGAAGATTTTCTAAAAAGCTATGATTGGATATTGCAATCAAGCCACCTATTCCCCTCTTGGATATGTTTTCTGAAGAACTGAAAACATCATACCCCAGCGATGTATGTGCACACATGTTTATAGCAGCACAATTAATCATAGCTAAATCCTTGAAAGAACCCAGAAGCCTAACAACTGAAGAATGAATAAAGAAGATGTGGTAATTTTTACACAATGCAGTATTATTCAGCTAAAAAGCAGGACAAATTTGTGTCTTGGAGGGTAGATGGGTACAACTAGAGACTGTATTGGTAAGTCAAGTAAATCAAACCCACATGTGCAAACGCGTTATTTTCTCCTAGTGTGAGAATCTGTAAGAGCAAACTGAAGCTGAAGGTAGATACTTGGAATAGGAAAGGAAATTATTCAGAAGGAAAAAGTTGCTGAGTCGAGGAGAAGAATAGGAGAAGGAGTGGGGGAAGAGATATATCTATGTATGCAAGCAGGATTGTTTGAACAACTGCATTGTGGGTTTTTACTGGTCTATGCAAAGGAGCAGATAATATTTAATTTG
>NW_004524582.1:7974327-7976460 GCF_000260255.1 Octodon degus | reverse complement strand
TTACCACATGACAGATAAAATGTAACAGCAGTAAGACACTGTATAAATCATTAATTTTGAAATATCCAATAAAAGCTATTTATGTACTAACTGGGAAGGAACAAAATGGAAATTCACATATTTTAAGATAGTTTATGTTGAATATATGCAAAGCCTGAACATCAAATGACACTAGTATAAAATGTATCCTAAATCACTAAAAACTAATTACTTGTAAAATTTTTATATTGAGGGTAAATATCATAAATATTGCCTTATTGTTGCCAATTTGCAATATAATAAAAATTAAAATAAATCTACTCTATGTCAACAGTGTGGGCAATTGCAAAAGTGACACAAAGCTCATGTTATCAATTTAGCGCTTTAGTTCAGATGATAAATGATTTCTGTAATTTAGATGATTTCAATATTTTAGCCCAGTATGTTAAAGAAAATAGTGGCCTGATTAAGTTACAGTATTTTATATATGTGATCAACATACAGATTATTTTTTTTCCTTTGATTAAATGAGCACAATATTTAAGGGTATAATTCTTTTACATATGATAATAAAACTGTTAATCCCAAAATCCTAAAAAGATATGATTCATAATACACTGAGATGTTTACTTATCTCAGATGAATTATTTATAATTTGCAAGTCTACCAAATATATTTTTTAAAAATCTTTTTCTTCTTAAAACGCAGGAAGATTAAATTTAGCACTGAGGCATTTGTAAATTTCTGGACATTAAACACACACACACACATATATTTATATATTTTTTTCTGAAATTCATACACAACAATATGGCATCACATCTACAAAGTGGATAATAGATTTCCATTAGCTGCTTGGCAACATTGTTTTATGTTCTGGTCCTGAATTTAAAATTGATGAATCATTCTAAATCCAAGCCACAAGAAGTTCTTAGAAACTCAAACAGGTACAGTTGCATTTATTAAAATTCCCAACCGCTGCTGCCTTCTGCCGCTCTGGATGCTCCTTCTGTGCTCCTGCAGGTGCTGTCCTGGTCCTTCGTTCGTGAACCAGCAGCTAAGAAGACTCAGGCTTTCACTTTGACTCCCAAGGAAGGAGTCAAGGCTGAGAACAACGATCACATTAATTTGAAGGTGAAGAAGCAAGATGGTTCTGTGGTGCAGCTTAAGATGAAGAGGCTTACAGCACTTAGCAAACTAATGAAAGCCTATTGTGAACCACAGGGTTTGCCAATGAGGCAGATCAGATTCCGATTTGATGGACAGCCAATCAATGAAACAGAAACATCTGCACAGTTGGACATAGAGGATGAAGATACAATTGACCTGTTCCAGCAGCAGACAGGAGGGGTCTACTAAAAAGGAAACCTGTAACAACTCTACTCCAGAACGCTGTTCTTAAGGACCAAGAATACGTTCTTAATTAGAAAACTGCAGTTTGGTGTTATCCCATCCTGACTGCTACAGTATAGATTTTTTGTGTATTTTAGGGAAGGGTCTACAAGGTGTGCAGGGTCTCATTACGAGACTGGACTTGTAGTGATTCGCCTGTTTACAGCCTCCCAAGAGCTGGGATTACAGGCGCCTCGCCACCACGCCCAGTCTCAATTGCCACTTTAGCTGGCTCCGGGGGTGGGGCCGGCTCCTCAGGCCTGGGGATCGAACTTCGGCCCCTGAGCCTGCTTGCAGGAACTTTAATGTGCTGATTTGGTCGGCCCTGATTGGAGAATTTTAATGTTTTTCATCTATCATTGTAAAACCAAGGACTATTTTATAACTTTTTTGTACGTAGCTGATACATGTAGGGCAATCTGACTTGAAGTACAAGTAAATTACTCTTTAAAAAAGAAGACTTCTAGATAGTTTTCCCTTTAAGTCAAGTGTCATGTTGTTTAAATAAATTTCTTGCTTAAAAATAAAATAAATAAAATTCGAAAACACCTCTAGTTACTGATGCCTAGGAAAATAATTAACACAAATAGCATGTAGTAGATCCTAAATGCTATCAATTTGCATTTTGACAGTTATAAGCTTTATACTCAGAAATTTAAATAATGTTACTTTAAGTTATCATAATAAAGCTATTTTCCAGTTTGGAACTATTCTCTTTTGAAAATATGACTTTCTTGATTAACTTTGATATATAAATACATA
>NW_004524582.1:7973552-7974157 GCF_000260255.1 Octodon degus | reverse complement strand
ATAAAATGACTTATTTTTCTAGAAACATTATTGTTCCTATTCATATTTTTAAGATAACTGGTCTAAAGTCATAACCTCAAGCTAAAGGAATTCTATTAATTATTTACAAGCAATCTCCGAGTTACTTTCCCTGTACAATAAGACAAATAGACCAGAATGAAGGGAAGGAAGAGTCTGTAGGAGCGGATTCCTGGGCTTGCACCTCAGACTGTAGGCCCACAAGGATGGAGTACAAGAATAGAGGGACTTAGAATTTTGGCTACAGTTTGGTATCAGTTAAGCCTGGTACACAGACTCTGTAATTTTAAATAAAAAAGCTCACAGGAAAGTTAAGAAATCACAGTTTTTTATGTTGTGATATTTATTCTTCTGTGTATTAAGATAACTGTTTCACCACTTCTTGGAACTTGGATATTTAATATTGTTCTTTGATTTTCTTCCTGTTGAGAATAATTGGAAATGACCCACTATCCAAATTGCCATACTTCAGGTCCATTTTCCTGCTGGCCTTACATTCCAGCTTAGTTTCTGTGGGTAAGTATTCTGCAAAGTATAGCAGCATTTACATCGCAGGCATTGTCATACTGCTTAATTTTGATATTTCC
>NW_004524582.1:7961963-7973267 GCF_000260255.1 Octodon degus | reverse complement strand
TCTTCTTCTTCTTCTTCTTCTTCTTCTTCTTCTTCTTCTTCTTCTTCTTCTTCTTCTTCTTCTTCTTCTTCATCTAGGGCAGGGTCTACAGGGTCTATAGGGTCTAACTGCATAGATTGGACTCATAGTGATCTTCCTGTTTACAGCCTCCCAAGATCTGGGACTACAGGCATGGGCGCCACCACACCCAGTTTCAATTGCCTTCTAAGCATGCCTCAGGTGTGGAGGTGGCACCACCGGCCCTGGGATTGAACTCCCAGCCCCTGCATGTGCCTAAGCAGGCATTTTAATCCACTGAGCCATTTGTCTGGCCCTCAAATAGCAAATTTCTTTAAATTATCTTCTTTCAAAAACACTTTTATTCTTCTTACCATATAAATTATTACTCTTTCCAAAAACAGAAATATCAAACTACCTGGATTAATGAAATGGGATCCTCCATGATATTTTAATAAGTGTCAATTTGAGTTCTTAAAAGGTAATATTTAAGGTCATTGCAATCAATGATATACTACAAGAACATTCTAAGCTGTATTAAAATTCATAAAAGATATAACCAATACAGACTACCTGTCATAAATTACAAAAAAAAGTATATACAATGAATGGCTTCCTAAATGATTCTGAAAATATGATGATCCAAAAAAGAAAAGCAACACATCCAACCTTACTGAACGTAACAATGGACATCCCCGAAACTTCCTATGAATTATTTTGTTGTTACCAGAAAGTATACAGCTTTTTTGTAGCCACAAAAATACTTTTTAAATCATGATTATGTTGGACAAAATATGAAAATTGTTGTCTCACTTCAGAAATTGGAAAGGGTGAGGAAATTCTGAAAATTTAGGGTTTTTCTTTTTGCTTATTACTGTTTTTCCTATTGTGGATAAAATGTAACACAATGTTTATAACTATAACTACTTTTAAATGTAAAATAATGTTAATTATGTGTGTTCATTTTCATGTTTTCTAGAAATCCCTTATATCACAAAACTGAAAATATAGCTACTGAATTATAAAACTTTTTTACCTACTACCCATATTCTGTCACCCTTGCAAATGCAACACAATTCTCCTTGTCTAAGAGTTTTTTGTTTATGTTATTTAAACTACAGTATACTTATAAGAAAAATAATGTAGTTTTTCATTTTTTATTTTTTATGTGTGTAACTGGCTTTTCTTACCTACTGTAATGTTCTCATTATAGTTCCTCTATAAAGTATAACAGGATTTCTAGGATTTCTGGGTTTTTTGGCTGAATAATGTTGCATTTATACACATTTTTCTCATCTTTAATGAAAGTTTAGGTCCTTCTTATTCATAGCTATTATAAATAGTTCAGCAATGCCGTGATTGTACAAATACCTCAAGATCGTGTTTCATTTATTTTGCATATATAACCGGATATGAAATTTGTGGATATTTTTGTTTTTTATTCTTTGTTTCATTTTGTTTTGCTTTGTTTTTGTTTAAGAGAGGTTATCACTGTGAAGTCCAGGCAGGTCTTGAATTCATTTTGTAGTCCAGGCTGGCCCCAAATTTGTGATTGTCTTCCTGCCTCAGCCTCCTGAGTGCTGGCATTACAGATGTGTGCCACTATCACTAGAGGTGGCGCACATAATTCTAGTTTTAACTTTTGAGAAATGCTGTGCTGTTTTCCACAGTAGTTTTGCCAACTTACAGTGTCCCCAAAATATGCTTGGTGTTCAATTTTTCCATTTCCATGCCAATGGTTCTTATCTGCTGCTTGATTTTATTATTGTTTTTGATAAAGGTCATCCTGGCAGAAAATAGCTCACTATAATTTGATTTATAGATCTCTCTAATTATTTCTGGTAGTTTCATCTTTTTACATGTGCATTCCAATCATGGATAGCATGATTTATGTGTTTGTTGACCATCAGTAAATATTCTTTGAAATATTGTTTTATTAAAGCTTTGTCTGTTTTCCAATAAAGAGATTTGCTATTTCATTGTTGTTGGATTGTAGGAGCTATTTATATATCCTGAATATTAGCTGCTTCACAGACACAGAGTTTACAATATTTATCACATTTGATATGTTGGTTTTTATTATAATGGGTGTTTACTTTTCTGAATAAGAGTTTTAAATTTTCTATAGTCCCATGTATTATTTTTCCTCCTAAAATTTGTGGTTTTGGTATAATATTTTGATAATTTCTTAACATATTTAGCTCTATGAGTCTCTCCTCTATGTTTTCTGTGAGTACTACTACAGTATAAGATTTTATAACTATATCTTCAATCCATTTGAAGATAATGTTTGTATGATATGATGGAACAATGCACCTTTACCATTTTGCATGTGTGAAAATGGTACTAAGTTCCATTACCAGATGAGAAAATCCTTTTTTAAGTTGAGCGTGGTGGTACATGTATAATCCCAGTCTTTGTTATGCACAGTGAGTGGAACAGGTGAAAGCCATCACGTACTTCACCAAGAGACCCTGCCTCAAAAAAAAAAGAAAGAAAGAAAGAAAGAAAGAAAGAAAGAAAGAAAGAAAGAAAGAAAGAAAGAAAAAGAAAAAGAAAAAGAAAAAGAAAAAGAAAAAGAAAAATATACTTTATTCTGTATCCTTGTAACACTTGTTGATGATTTGCCATAGTACAAACAATATCATATTTTATAGTATTTTATTTCATGGGTCTAAGTATCATTATGCAAGTACCAATCCTGTTTTGATTTGAAAATGTGTTAGATTTGCTTTACTGCTTTTTCTTCATCAATTAAGATGATCACATGTTTGAGATCCATGAGTGTGCTAATTGTTTATAATATATTGACTAATTTTACTTTGTTGAATAATATTTTCATTTTAGTAATAAATCACATGTACAAATATGATATCTCAATCTGCTCTTGAATTTGATTCTACTACTATTTTTTGAGAACATATGGATAAATATTCATCAGGGACATTGGGCTAGTATTTTCATTTCTGTTGGTGCCTTTGTCTATCTTTGGCACAAGGATAATGATTTAACTTTAAAAAATAATAAATTTGAAATTTTATTTTATTTTATTTCATTTTATTTTGTACCATGAATCAAACTCAGAACCTTGCACTTGTCAGGCAGGTGTTTATGCCACTGAGCTATCCTTCTGGCCCTTGAAAGTCATTTTTTTTCCAATGCTTTGGAAGAGTTTGAGAAATATTCATGTCAATATTCAGAATATTGTATTGGGAACCTGAAGTGGCCTTAGAAAGATCTGGTGTTTGATTTGCTGATTGATGTTTGATTACTGATTCACACTTTTATTTACAATTGTTCTGTGTAGGTTTTATATTTCTGCATGATTTAGCCATAATAAATTATATACTTTTAAAAATATGTGCCTTCAATCTAGATTTTATACCTGTGCTACATATAATTGTTCATAGTACTATTTTAGGAGCATTTTATTTCTGTACCATGAATTTTGATTTCCTCTCTTCTTGTTCAGAACTTTCTTTATATAACTAAGTGTTCTCAATTTTATTGAATTTTAAGATTGAATTTTTTGCTATTATATTTTTCCATTATTATGTATTTCCACTATAATTTTGCTATTTCCCTCCTGCTGACTTTGCATTTAGTTACATTATTTTCAATTTCTTGACGTGCAAATTTAGGCTGTCACATTGTTATATTGCATAACTTTTAATGAAAGTACTTACCATGATAAGTTTCTTTCTGTGGTTCTGCATAATCTTGTTAATTTTTGATATCATGATTTTGTTTTCATTGATTTGAAGGTATGTTCAAATTTTTGTGATTTTTTTCTTTAATATTCTAACTGATCACCAAGGCTGTTATTTAATTATACTTGTGAATCTCCTGGTTTTCAATTTGCTATTGAATTTCCCTTTGTCTACTTGTGCCCAAAAAGATACTTGGAATTATCTCAGTACTCCTTAATCTGTTTAAGTTTGAGATGTTAACTACTCTAGAAAATTATTCTGTGCTCTTAAAAATTCTTTATTGTTATTGGGTAGAACAATCTGTATATATCTCTTACATCCAGTTGGTTGATCCTTTGTTTTCTAATTGCTTTATCTGGATTATCTATCTTTTTGAAATTAAGAGAATAAAATGTTTTGCCCTTATTTGGTTGCTGATGATTTCTTCTCTAAATTCTGTGATGTTTATTTCATATCTTTAGGTACCCTACTAGCTGTGTATTATCTTCATGGTGAATCAATATCATACTTTTTGTTTTTTTAATTACTTTTTAATTTAGAGTCCACACTGTCTATATAATACAATAATCTTTTTTTCAGATAAAATGTACATTGTAATCATTTCATATTTTCTAATTTAATTCATGCATGCTTTTTATTTAAAAATGAGTTTTTTCTATGAAGCTTATGGGACAGAATTGCATCAGGATTTTATTATCCATTCACCCATAGTAAGTTGTTTTTTTTTTTTTAAATTTGGAAATTAATCCATTTACATTTACAGTGATTTTTTATGTATTTAGTACCGAGTCTGCAGGGTCTCACTATACAGATCAATTGATCTCATAATCATACTCCTGTCTCAGCCTCTCAAGCGCTGGGGTTATAGAGGATTGCCACCACACCCAGTCTTAGTTGCCCTCTCAGCATGCCCTGGGTGTGGGGCCAGCACGGCATGTGGTGCCAGGAATCGAACCCAGTCACTGTGCTTTGCCTAGGCTGGTGCTTTAATCCACTGAGCTATCTGGCCAGCCCTTACAGTAACTTTTAATAGGAAATGTTTTCACTTACATTTTAAAAGTTGTCTCACTATTCCTTTCATTTTTCTGTTCTTTTACTTCCTTACTCCCTTCACGTATATTTTGTTTGATTTGATTTGCTTTAATTTGTTTTATTCATTATTGTTTGTCTTCTGTAAGCATTTTCTTTGTAATTGATGTAGCAATTACATAAGCATCTAACAGTAACAGTGTACATAAAAATAATGGCAGTCATAAAATAATAGAATTATAATATTTTATCTCTGCTTTATCACATTGATTAAACAAATCACAGGTTTTCAGTTTTTGTGTCCATTAATACATTTTAAAGTACAATTATATAGGGCTAGCCAGATAGCTCAGCATATTAAAGTGCCTGTTCAGCCAGACTCATGGACCAAAGTTCAACACCTGGTGTATGGTACCGGGGCACACTGAGACAGTGACTGAGACTGGGCATGGTACCACGTGCCTGTAATCCCAGAGTTTGGGAGGCTGAAAAGAGGAGGATCACTCAGAGTCTGATCTGTGCAGTGAGACCCTGTACTAAATATATAGAAAAATAAAGTATAATTATGTATGTGTCTTTATCTTTTAAAACTTTATTCTTTAAAGTGATTTACATATGGCTGCAGTTACATTGAAAATTCTATACTTGTTTACATAATTACTGTACCAGAAAACCTGCTAGTTTCATATGCTTTCACATTTATTGCTTGCCAACATCTTTTGTTCCATCTTGGAAGACGTTCTTCAGCATTTCTTGTATGGTAAGTCTAGCTGGGACGAATTCCTTCAATGTGTTTTTATCTTTTGCTCACTATTAAAGGATGATTTTCTTGGATGTAGTATTTGTATTTGGTATTGTTTTCTTTCTCTTCCTTTGTGTTTCTTTCAATATTTTGAATAAACATTTCACTATCTTCTGACCTGTGATATATCTATTGAGAAATCCACCAACCATCTCTGGTAGCAAGTATCCATGATTGATCACTTTTATCACCAGGGAGATGGCTCAGTGGAATAAGTGCTTCCCTGGCAAGCACAAGGGCCTGAGTTCAATCCCCGGTTCTGCCACAAAAACAAACAAACAAACAAACAAACAAACAAACAAAAAACACTTTTATCTTACTACTCTCAAAATTTTCTCTATGTTTTTAGTTTTTTTGTCAAAGTGTCTAAGGGGAATTTTTTGAGTTCATTCTAATTTGATCTTCTAAACTTTAGATGTCCATTTTCTTCTCTATAAGTTTTGGTCATGATTTCTTCAAATGAGAAATCTCTGTTTTTCTTTCGTCTTATGAGAATTTTGTCAATTTGCTTAATATCTTCCCAGGAACTCCTTAATATATCTTTATTGTTTCTCATTTTTGTTGCTATTTCTTTGATTTATTAACTTCAAATGACCTCTCTCAGTTCCTAGATTCTTTCTCCTGGTTGATAAATTTGATTTTAAATTCCCCAGAATTTCTTTTATTTCAAATTAATTAACATATTTTTAACTTCTATTTGAATCCTATATTTTCTGACTCTTTTTCAATATTCATATTCTCATTTGGTTCATTGGTTGTCTTTCCAATTATTTATCTGTCTGTTTGCTCATCCAGTCCATTTAATTTCCTCTGGATATTTATTACTTTTTTCAGTTAAGTTTTATATTTTTGTTTATTTAAGATTGGTTTTTACGAATTAATTTTGGTGTTTTTATTGGAAAACATTTAACTAGTTCTTTTTGTCCTGTTGTTGTTGTCTGTTATGAATGGTGAAGTTGAAAAACATTCAGTCTTTCCCAGTTCTTAACAAAGCTTCCTAGAGTTTCGGAGGAACCTTGAAAGCTTTTCTCCAGGTTTCCTGGGTTTGTGCATGTAACATTCCAAAAGAATGTTTTAATTATTTCTTATTCAGCAAATGGTGGGCTCTTCTTGTAGTGCCTGACAGAAGTCCTCCCCATCACATTTGACACTAAACTTGTGCATCCTTTTTCCTTCTCAGCAGTCCTACCTAGCTGACTATTACTTCCCTAATTATTCCAAGTTCTTTGGTTACCCATAGAAAAGACAGAATGTTTATTATGCATTTCATATATTCTTCTCTCTTCCTAGAAGCCATAATATTAGTACTTTTCCCTAATAGTCACAAGTTCGATGAATTGCTACCTATTGTATTACAGTTTCCTGGCAAGATCGCAATTCTCCTATCTCACATTTAGCTTCAGACACTGACTGATCCAAAGCAAGCCAGTTCATCAGCGTTTCGGGTTTGGTTACACAGAGTTTACCCCAGCCATCAGTCCCTTCTCTGAAAAGCAGGAGTGTTGGATACCTATTTTACTCTTCTTTTTCTCTCCCAGGACCTAAGTTGTGACTGGCTTTGCCTCCCAAACATGAAATTGTGAATGCTTGCACAGTCCTTAATGTACTTAAGATAAAAAATGGCTTGTGTTATACATTTCAGTTCACCTGGGCTTGTTTCTAACTTTGCTAGTATATTTTAACTGGTTTCTCAAGTTCTACAAAGTCTTTTTAACCTGTAACTTGTGTTAAGATTTTTTGTTTGTTTGTTTGTTTGAGGAAAAAAAGCTAGACTTTCTCCTTTTTCCATATCTCTGAGAGAATCCAGATTTTTCTTCAAGTGTATCTAATAGGACAGTGTGACCGAAGAGTCCATCGTGCCTATAAAATAATTGTTCCTAAGAAAAGTCACAAATTTCATCTTTTTGTGAAAGGCAGGACAGGATAATGAATAACCACATCAAAATGCAAAGTAGTGCAAAGTAGGCGAGTGTTAGCCACACTGGTAATACCTGATGTTACCGTTGTGAGTTTTTACAGTTTGGTATCAAGGCCTATTTTATAGCCTATAAGAAATACTATATTAAACAGTCACGTGCAAGACCTTTTTTCTCAATTTATAAGAACACCTTGGTAATTTATAGTTCCTTACATGGTGGCTTCCCTCGAGCCCTGGCGCTGTATTTCACCGTGGAATATCACCTTGTTATTTTCAGGCTCATGGCTTCTATCCCTCGCTGCCGTGGCAGAAAACCCCAGAGGTCCACCCTCAGAGAAGTCAGATCTGTGATCAGCATGGGAACTTTGCCTTTATTAATGATTCACAAAGTTTGTGACACTGACATTAAAACCGCCTCTCCAAATTGGAATGCTGATGTGCTCTAAATTGAGCTCCTGGCTCTTTCCCTGCTGTGGAAGATAGGAGATTAGAATACGTTCTGCAGCTCTAAGGATGATCTGCAGATCAGCACTTTTAAACTTTCGCTCTCACTTTCTGTTCTTCTACATCATTACCTTCCTTCTGCTGCCTTTCCTGTATCCATATACTTTTGGGCTCTTGAAGTTGTAACTAAGAAACCTAAATATAATTTTACACACACACACACACTCACACACGTATGCATAGAGGGTGAGCATTAGAGCTTATATTAATGTTGAGCTTTCTATGTACTTCCAGAGAGTTCTTTGATGGCTATATAATTTTAAGTTACCCAAAATGATGGATGATATATCCTTATTCTGTAATCCTTATCAACATTGAAATAAGAATTTTGTTATTCGTTAATTCAATAGTTTGATATTTCATGTTGCTTATTTATCTAAATATAGAAAAATGAACATTTGAAAAACAAATTCATATTTTTCAGGTTTCTAGTATGGTCATAAGAATCCAGGTCCTTTGTGCTTGTACTCTGCAAATAGTCTTGTCCATATGAATATGAATGTGTGTGTGACAGAAAAGTTGTGCTCTCTCTTTATTTTGTTCTCTATCTCTGTCTGTCTTTCTCTCTGTCTCTGTCTCCCCCCTCTCTTTCTCTCTCTTTCCCGTCTCTCTTTCCTGGAGATTTTACCCAAGCCCTTAGCACTAAACAACACCTTCATAGAATATTTTGAATTATTTTACTTTAATTAATATTTCTTCCTGTGTGCCATATGTCAAATGTTAATCTCACTTTGAGTAGTGCCATATTCTTTCTTGCTTATTATGAACTTTGAAATACATGTAATAGTATTGTGCTTTATAATGATGAATAAAGGCTTTTGATTATTTATAGTTGAATCTTACTTTTAATATCTATTATCACTTTTGTGACTTTTAGTCTTTCAAACCTTGAAATATTTGAGAAAATAACCAGGCACATCTTTCATAATAGTTATAATAAATATAGTAATGTGTACAAAAGATGTACAAAATATTTGCCATGTAGAAAAACTGTATCAAAAATTGAAGTCAGTACCTAATCAGATAGCTCTTATGAAGAATAAGCATATATAGTTTTATTTAATTCCATACCAAAAAAATAACAAAGATTCATAAAAATTAGTTCTAGCTGTCAAAATATTAAATCTTTCAGTTTTAAATGTTTAACAATATTTTGTTGAAATTTCCTTATTAAAAAAAGATGATAAATGAAGAAAGTAAATAGAGTAAATTAATCAGAGAGCTTGAGGTACACAGTAGAATCTGACTCACTATTTAAGCAGAAAAATGACTCTCCAAAAGGATTTTAGCTGTTCCTGTCACTGTCGGTACAGCTGAGTAACACACTAAGAGCTGCACTGGCAAAATGACAGCCAGCTGCACTCCACACAGCATTCAGATGAGGATCCAATGCCCCAAATCTGCCTTCCCCTATGAGATTAGCATATTTATGTATGCTTTATTCATTTGTAGAGAAAATTTATTACAGGTCCTGAAACTTCTGGTCATATGCTTTCAAATATCTTCTTCCCTTTCATTCTGATACGCCCCACCTTTTTTGCATGATAGACTTCCTGGTACACAGTGTGCTTCCCTGTGGAGCAGCTAATGTGTCACAAGGGTACGGCCACCTTCTGTCCAAGAGCCACTGAGCTTCTGGGTGGTTTTCAACAACTTTGAGGTCCAGATTCTTGTCAAAAGGAACCCTTCTTCACTGTTGGTGCAAGTGTAGACTGGTATAACAACTGTGCAAATTAGCGTGGAGATTACTCACATAACTAAAGTTAAAGGTCCCCTTCAACCCACCTAGTCCTCCTTCTAGTATTTTTCCAGAAGAATTCAAAGCATCCTCCCACAGTGATGTATGTGCACCCGTGTTTATAGCAGTACACATTGTCAGAGCGTGATGATGGAAACAGCTCAAATGCTACCACCTGAGGAAGAGATGAAGAAGGTGGAGCATATTCATATAATGGAGTATTATTCAGCTATAAAGAAAGACAAACTGAAAGCTTTTATAAGTAAATAGATGCAACTAGATACCATAATCATAAGAGAAATAAGTCCAACATGCATGTGTAAATGTCATTTTAATTCCCTAAGAACCTGAAAGAGTAAATAAAATTGGAAAGGCACAATAGACATTGTGAAAGGGAAAGAAACTGCTCAAAAGGAAAGAACTGGGATGTGGGAAAAGAAAAAAGAAAGAGGGAGATATATATATATATATATATATATATACAGAGAAATATATATTATTTGATTAGTAATCATATATATATTTATACACATGTTCAAGATAGCTAAGATAATTTTACTACTAATTGCTATTAGTGTATGGAAAGGAACAGTTAATGTTTATTTTTTGACCAGCCCATAGCTGGTGATCTGATCAGCTGTTTTGAGGTCAACATTATACAATATAAGAACAAGTGTTGATTTTCTTTATAAAAGCAGCATAGGGATGCAATTAGAAATGAGTTCTTCTAAAGCCAAGCCACAAGCCCCAGTAACAACATTTTTATAATCTTATCAGTTATCAATCCACACATGGAGTGTTCAAGGTTATGAACTAAAATTTGAGTGAACGAACATTGGGATTTATGCTTGTGGTTTTTGCTAAATTAATACAACAATAAATTAATGTAACATATGTCAATATTAGAATATTATTTCTCAAAAAATGTATTAAAAGTAATAACATTCAATTTTAACCAAAGTCCTTTGAACCAAGTCACTTAAGTGAACTGATTTTTTTTTATAACTTCGCTATATAATGTCTTGAAATGAAATGCTATTAAGTAAAAGAAACAAATTATGATATACATTGGTATTAAAGCTTAGTATTTAGTTTTAGAATTAAGCCCTCAAATTCAGACACATATATTACACATTGAAAACAGGTGTATGTTGGGTTTGAAATGTGTTCTGAAAAATAGAGTAAAATACACATCTATGTGTTATGTAGATCACGTAAATGTGTTTTTGAGTGCTATAAATGGTGCTGGACTCTCCCTCTCTGGTGCTGCTTTGCTGCTCTGCTACCTGGCTATTCCCTAAACTGTTTTTGCTCTGTCATGCCTTTCTTCCTTGCTTATTCTGTTTAAGAGCTAGCTGACCATGGACTGAATTCCCTGAAAGCTTAAGTTGAGTTATACCTCTCTTTCTTCATTATTATTATTTTTTTAATGTATGTAGGTTGTTGCAGGGACTCACTATGTACCTTGGACTTGTGGTGATCCTCCTCCTTTCAGCCTCCCCAGTGCTGGGATTACAGGAATATGCACCACTACACCTAGACTCTGGCCGGCTCAGCCTGACCTGAGGCCTGTGGTGGTACTGAGTGTCGCACGCTGTCCCTTGAA
>NW_004524582.1:7951052-7957075 GCF_000260255.1 Octodon degus | reverse complement strand
TAAATAAATCCTTTTTTTGCTACTTCAAGAGGCTTTGATTTTCAGTGAATTTTTATTTTCTTCTACATTTTCTTTCAATATAGAAAGTTACTTTTCTTTATATAAGACTCAGGGAGGACAGCCTGGAGACTGTCATTGTTCAAAAGTAATGCTTTCTCTAATACAAAAAATTACACATGTGGTATTTTAGAATTTAATTTTCACCTCTTAGAAATAATAAAATTCCTAGTACTATCACTTGAAGCAATGTTACTGTACCTACTGGTATTCAGGGTGATCTGGAATAATGTCTACTAAGACATGCCTTGCTAAGACAAAAGTTATTGATTAAAATTAAAGTGTTTTTAGCCTTATATCTGCAGATCAGAAAACATTTTTCCTTTTATTTCATTGTGAAAAAAATGTTAGATATTTCAAGTTGATTCTCTTTTGTGTTCTTCAATGAAAGATTATTGAAAGCTAAATGGTATCTTGAGATATTTGTAGAAGTCCTAATAAAATAATGAATAATTTTTAGACTGGTACAGCTAAAATCCCAGTGTCTTTTTATAAAATGAGCATTTAAAAGACATAATTTAAAACTAATCTTATGTTCAGCAAAAAATAATCAATTTAATTATTAATCTTTAGAATGGAGAATATATATATGCTACAACAAGTGAAAGTGATTTAATCACTTAATAACAAACTTCATTAAAATTTAATGTCATGCTATTTGCTAATAAATAAATAAACTCTTAATTGGAAAAGCTAGAAAGAGTAAAGATGGTCTCTGTGCTTAAATTTCACTGGACATCCACATTATTTATATTAATGTTGTGCTCAGTCTCTATGATTGACTTCTACAGTTCTCACCTGCTACTATGCATGCCTGTATATTCTCCTCCCATAGTTAGTAGTTTTGATCTGTGTAAAAAATTAATTCTTAGGAAATATGAAAAGATTTTTTCATAAAAAATAATTCCATTTTGCCTCATTATCTGGGATTACTTATATACTTGATAAATAGCAAGCCATCATCTATTATCATAAAGTAGTCCTTGGCAGAGCCTGGCATGACAAAGGTCCAACGTTCTTGACAGGAGTAAATAAGCAACTGTGTCTGAGTCACACACACATGAAACTCTCCCCTGGAAAGTTCCCCAGCCACATCTGAATTCAGGAGCACTGAAATGTCTACACCCGCAGGTGACATTAAATTTAAAGCCTAAAAAAATATAGCAGATAGGAAAGTTGTTCCTAAATTCTTGGACTACGCAATATGTGTGACATAATGCATATTAAAGATATGTTAAACCTCTATATTTTTGGTTACTTAGACAACAATAAATAACTAATACATAGAATAACCCATAAAAAGGAACTTCAGTATTTAGGTACTATTATAAATTCATTTGTGCATGTGTGTGGATATATGATATCTATATCTATATCTGTCTATCTATCTATCTATCTATCTATCTATCTATCTGTCTATCTATCATCTATATCTCTATGTATAAAACAGCAAGAAGAACACACCAGATGTATAAAAAATGAGATCATCAAATTTTCCAAGGAGAAAGATTGGTGTGTGCTACAGATTTTCAAAGAAAAATGGATACACTGAATTTTTTTCACATAATCCATCATGCCAAAAGCTGTTTAACATGGATTCTTGCCCATTGATGCACAGCAGGATAAAAATTAGAGAATATTTAACCGGGTGTCCCTAGGGCTGTCCACCTTTGCCATCAACCAACATGCTCCAAACGGTTCTACTCATCCTGCTTGCATTAATGAATAGATGATGTCTAAAACCATATGGGATTCTGTACTTGCCTTAATTAAAATTAATTGCCCCATGAATGATTAATGTTTAGTATGAATTTTTCATACTCCCTATATTATGGAGATTCTGAACAACAGAACTCATCTACGTTTGTTACTCTTTTTATCCCCATTAAAAATGTAATTAATTGCTGCATCTGTTTTCTTTTACTAAGTATGACTAATTGTTCATTTTTAAACATTAAGTACTTACTAAATAAATTTACCTGAAGTAATTTCTGGCACCTTTATTAGTTAAAATTTTGCTTAGAAATATAAAAAACAGTAAGTATCTGAATCTCTAGAAAGATCTCAAACTTTTGGCCTATTTTCTCCATCCACAAAAAACTATTTGCATACTTTTCAATCAATATTCAATAATTAAAAATTAAAATATATAAAAATACATAAAGTCTCTCCAGAAGAAAATTATTTTAATACTCATTTATCTGATGTTTAACCTTGGAAATTACTTTGTTATTTTCTAAGACTGTTAAGAACCATGATCTAAAGATTTTCTCCAAATTGATAAATTTGTCCAAAAGTTCTCACTTTAAGTTAGAGATCACAGGTATAATCTACTATTACAAAGTAATGTTCCAGGCTTCAAAGGATCTTCAAGATCAAGTTTGACTGGATTTTTAGTTGTTTTGTCTTGAGACGTGTGGGCAAGGCAGCATAGAGCAGCAATGACTATTTAATATTTTATTTTATTTATATTTTTTCTGTGCAGTCTTTCTATATTTTTATTTTTACTTAAAAGAGAATAAAAATAGTAAAAAAAAAAGCAGAAACTCTATAGAATTTCACTAAACAAATTAATAGGAATTCAACAATGGTTGTTACATTGCATAATTTCATCTTCAAATCAGTTGTCTACATTACCAGCTGTAAGTATGCAGCACTGGTTTTAAAAAAGTTATAAGAAAATTAAAAGGTGAAGAAAAAGCATAAGCGTTAACTGCTCCTTTCAATAGACAAGCAGAAATCAGTAATACAATTATCTTTTCCACTTCTTTATTTACTATTTTAAAGTAGTAATTGGTTCTCTTATTTAAATTTTGAGCCAATTAGCAGCTAATGTGTTTTCAGACAAACTGTAGTGCATAAGTAAACTAGTTAACTATACTAGCTTGGTTTAATATTTCAAAGCTTTCAAACTCAGCAAACCCATTTAGATTATAGCTCATTTATAAGGAATCTACTGGAAACAACATGTGCTAGTTTATTTGAGCATGTTAATTTTGTACAAGGATAAACTAAGCTCTCTAGCACCAAATTTTTGATAATATGTACTAATACTCATGAACAAAAGAGTTCTCAGAGAAGAAACAATACGTAGTCTATAATCTTCCAAGAGAAATATGGATAATACGCTTAAGAATAATGGACTATAACAGTTATATCACATTTTCTATTTTTTATAAAAATAACAGAAGCAATTAGTTTATGGAAATAAAATAATATATGAGAGCACAATAAATGATAGCTAATTGGAAGTAGGTAGATAGATCTATCTCAAATGGGATGGAGATCAAAGATGGAAGAAAGGTTAAGAAAGGAAGGGAAAGGGAATGCAAAAGAGAGCTGAGATGTGTTCTTTATGTGGTCCAGCTCCGTGAAAAGAATGCAAACACTGTGTGCTGAGAAAACTTACTAATAAAAATGAATACATTTTTCAAAAAGTAAAATAGTACTTATGATTTAGAGCTATTAAGAAATAATCTATCTTTAGAACCTCATCATTATTACCTTCCTTCTGTTTAGTTTAATCGTATTTAATATATTTACCTAATTTACCTTAACATTCACATTCTTGTTTTGAAATTGCTTAATTCTATGTCAAGGTTTTTTTTTTCAAATTTATGTAATATATATTTTGCTGTCTTTCTACACAAAAGTGGCCAATTCATATAATCTTCCAAAATTCTTAAAATCTTAGCCAAAGGAATAGTCTCTCCATTTTATATTCTCAAGATTTTTTTTTTTTAATGTATTTAGTACAGGATCTACAGGGTCTCATTACACAGACTGCACTCCTAGTGATTGTCCTGTTTTCAGCCTCCCAAGCACCAGGATTATAGGCCTGCACCACCACGCCCAATCTCAGTCACCATCTCAGCGTGTGGGGGCAGGGCCAGCACTGTTTATCAATCAAACCCTAGTCCTTGTTCCTGCCTAAGCAGGCGCTTTTTAATTTTATTTATTTATTTAATTTTTTAACTTTTTTTTGGTAGTTTGTATTTTAGGGAAGGGTCTATAGGATGTTCAGGGTCTCACTACAGGATTAGACTTGTACTGATCTGCCTGTTTATAGACTCCCAAGAGCTGGGATTACAGGCCTGCACCACCACGCCCAGTCTGAATTGCCATCTCAGCACGCCCTGAGGGTGGAGGTAGGGGAAGGATTCCCCCCGACTCCCTGCACCTGTTTGCAGGCACTTTAATCCACTGATAAGCAGGTGCTTTAGTATGCTGAACTATCTGGCCAGCCCTGGTCAAGAACTTTTACTTTGAGAAATTTAGCCAAGTCAATAGTCAACATATATATTGTTGGGGTTGTCTAACTATTGTTCATTGTGTAAGCAGAAGAGATTGTAACTATGTTTTCCCCAAGATTCCTGTGCTGTGCTTATCCAATGAAACACTAATCTAGTTAATGGTATACTACAATGCTGTGAAACATACTAAATCTATTATTCTAAGAAGTTATATTGGATCATCTGGGTCACTACTATGTAATTATTCAATATGGAATGACAGAAAGAAGGCAAGGAAATTTAGTCAGACACAGAAGGCAGAGAGCTGCTCAGTGTGAGAATTCAACCCACCTTTACTGGCTTTGACCTCAAAGACATCCTTGAGTCAAAATGCGCTGGTAACCGTGCAAACATGGGATTGGAGGGGGAGGAGACAAGGATTTCGTTCCTATAGAACTGGTATGTGTTTCTTGGGAGTGAACCTTAAGCAGGTATTTCTCTCCAACCTCCAGAGTAAGAAGCCAGACCATGCTAGAATTGTCATTGTAACACAGAGATAACCTAAACAGCTTCCTAGGGCTGTAGCCAAGCCCTTGGACTGATACAGAATGGCGAGCTTATAAATGATCCTTACCATAAACTCAGAAGTTTGTGCACATTTGTTGCTGAAAATAATTGAATTGTGTCATACTTTCCTCATTTTTCTTTATTCTCCCTTCTTGGAAATCCAATTAAGATACTAGTGCCTTAAAATTCTTTCTCAGGGACTGGGGAGAAGGCTTATTGGAATAAGTGCTTCCCTGGCAAGTGCACGGGCCTGCGTTCAATCCCCGGTTCCCCCCTCAAATAAATAAATAAATAAATAAATAAATAAAATTCTTTCCTTCATTTTCTGAATTTTTTTATAGTTTGTTCCCTTGCAGATGTTTTTTTTTTTTTTGAGTTTATCTTTAGATCCTTCTTGATAATTCTTTTGTATTTAATTCCTAAAAGTTCCCACTGTACATACATAGCTCATACCGCTTATTTTCTGTTACTTTTGTATAATCCGGCTCTTGGTTTGTGGTGGAAATGGTCTTCTAGCTCTAAAAAGAAACAATCTTGTATTTAACTCAAATTTTCTTTTGCTCTACTTGATGTTTCCTTCCTATGAACTACTTATAAACTTTTATCAGTAAAAATAAAACACCATCTTATTTTACTCATGACTGATTGAAACTTATTTTCTGAGTATTCACACTTGGACAGAATAAAATTATTTTAAAACATCATTTCTGATGTCTATAGAAGAAATAGGAATTCTAATTCTAATTCTAAAGAATCTGTTTCATATTTTTTATCTTACAACAAAAAATCCAACACAAGTAACTAAATTTGCTTCACTACTGAGTATTTTATTGTGCCAGTTTATTTGGGAAACAATAATAAAATCTTTTCATTATTATACTTCTGAATCTGTTTCCATCCACTACCCACATTCTTCTGGTGCTCTAAAAGCAATGGCTGACTTATATCACCTTTAGCTTTGTAAAGTATTAACAAACCAGTGAACTAACTTGGTGGGAAGTGCTAGTATTCCTGCAGGGATTTCTATACTGGTGCAACTAAGAGAAATTTAGCAGTGTGCCAGCAATACCATATTCTGCATACCTATAAATGCCTCTCCTCCTCTGTTGGTAATTAATTCCTATACCATTTCGTGTATAATTTTGTATTTGCTAAATCTTTTGAGAT
>NW_004524582.1:7950037-7950732 GCF_000260255.1 Octodon degus | reverse complement strand
CTCTCCCCTCTACTCCACCTTGTCCCCTCCAGGCTCAGCTCAGGCCTGGCATACAGGGCTTGGGTGAAACCTTGCAGCTGAAATCCCTGCAGAGAGTGTAGAGGATAGAACCACCCAGCCAGTCCAGGAGCAGAAAATCTTTCCAGAGGGGCAGGACAGGTTCACCCGCAAGGGCTGCAGCAGGAAGGAGATGAGCACAGCAGCCAGACCTAAGCTAGGCACAGCTGGATAAATCCAAACTTTGTAGATCTGCACCTGAGCTTCAGTATGTGATTCGGTTATAAATACAACGAAGATCTACAACAAAGGTCAGAAGACAGTGCTACACAAAATGATGAGAGGGAATAAAATGCAACCTCAGAACCCAAGCCCACCCATAACAAGTGCAGAGAACACTAACACAGAACAAGTTGAGAATCACACAGCTGAAAGCAATGAATCAACGGCTTCTGAAATAAAGAAACAGCTGCAGAAAGGTTTAGAGGAAACCAATCTATTTAGAGGAAACAGATTGGAAAAAAAAGAAATCCCTGAATTAATAACATCTGCACTAAAAAATCAAATGCAGAAACATATGGAGGAAACACAATGCCCACCCAGAACAAGTGCAGAGGACACTACCTTAGCTCAAATACGTGAATTAACAGTGTCAATACTAAATAAGCAACAGCAGAAAGTTATAGAGGAACTCAGAG
>NW_004524582.1:7921695-7944063 GCF_000260255.1 Octodon degus | reverse complement strand
ACTTAGAGGTCTACAGTGCCTGCTTAGGCAAGGTTAGGCAAGTGCAGGGACCACGGTTCGATCCCCAGCACCACATGCCATCCCAGCCCCACCCCTGGGTTGAGCTGAGCCTGCCACAACAAAAAAATTTAAAATAACCATATTTTTCAGGAGCTAATCTGGAGGTTGATTTCAAGACTTAACACTAATAACTGATGCTTCTGCATCATATAAGAAGTACTCAGTAGTTTTGTACTTTAAATAATAGCAAATAGAATTGTTACCATGCACTATCTAAAGATAGTAATTTTCATGGCTTGAAGTTAAAATATCAGAGAATAATGCATATTGTATTTCTGTACACAAAAAAAGAGAAGAAATATTTTCAATGAATATTTGTCTTTTCAATCCTCTGCATAATAAAAGCAATGCCATTGCCCTTTGGGAAAAGCAAGGAAGAAAGAAAGGATGCATGACAAGTGATGAATAAACAATGGCGTTTCTACAAATTTTCCTCTATGGTATCAGCTGATTCACAGTTAAGAAGGAATCCAGAAGTTGAATGAAGTTCTGAGACAAAATTTTGGACATTTATTTGGATTTTATCTGTTTTGATTTTTGTACACTTCCTCGATCATTTTATGGGAAGAGGCACAAGTGACCTTAATTTTAGTAATTTTTAGGCCAACCCATTTCTATAAAACACGTCTCATCTTTCTCATACTTCTGTGTGTCCATGTCCCTATGAAAAGGACAAATGAGTTGGAGCATCCCTGCTTCTTCAGAAGATAATACTTACGCCTTTAGTAATTAGTATAAAGTTTCTTGATGCCAAGTGTCTCAAAGTCTGAAGTATACTTATTTTATTTTATTTCAAATTTATTTTAGTTTATTTTATGTTAGGGAAGGTTCTTCAGGGTGTTTGGGGTCTCACTACTAGATCGGACTCCTAGTGATTCTCCTGTTTACAGCCTCTAAAGAGCTGGGATTACAGGCATGTGCCATGAAGCCCAGTCTTAATTGCTGTCTCAACTTGCCCTGGCACCGCAGGCCCTGAAATCTAACCCCTGGCCCCTGCGCCTGTTTGCAGGTGCTTTAATCTGCTGAGCTATTTGGCCAGCCCTTAAAGTATCTTTATTTTAAGTTAATCAGATAATAAATTATCCCCTATCTGTTCAGAGAAAGTTAGGAGCCTTGAAATTATAACCCCAGACAAATATTTAGAAGATTTAGTTCATTTTTTTAAAATCAGTGTCACTCATTTTAGCTCCCTTTTCTGTATCATTTTCACTTTCATAACTTCTGGTGAGGCTAATTTCTGAGGCTTTTGATGTTTCCACAGCAAATTTCTCACTTTATTTTAAAGAGAAAAAATTAAAAGTAACAGTAAAACAGAGTTTCAAAGCAGGTTATAAGGAAAGCTACAATAATTAATACATTCTATGCTGTTATCTTCATAGTAGTTATTCAGAATACAAGACACCCGCATGAAGTCTGGGGCCAACAAAATTAGCACAAACCTTTCTTGTCAATGAACTAAGAGAATTGAGTTGTATAATCTAGCTGCCTTAACTATCTTGTTAAAACAATAAATATATATTGTTTTCTTTTTCCATTCCCTTCTTTCCTTTTTCCTTATTTTATTGGCAATAACACTAGATCATTCAATGCTGTTTTAAAACCTTTTTCCATATATTTCCGTGTTTTACAAATTTTGATATTATTTCTGCAGTAGCACCTCTACAGTATCTTTCTGTTCTTTTCAGATTTGTATGTATTTAAATAATTATTATGTCTGAAGTGTTTTTAACACAGACAAAGTAAGCACTCACATTGAAACTCTGAAGGACTTATAGGTGCAAATCCTTCCCCTCAAAATTCCTAGATTGAAGTCCCAACTGGAAAGTGACAGTATTTTGAGATGGGGCTCTGAAGGAAGTAACTAATTCTATTTTTTTCCCCAGTATTGGATGTGGAACTCAGGACCTTGTGCCTGTGAAGCAGATGTAAATAACTAGTGATTATGACTTCACCTGGGCAAACTCCACTAAAGTAAGAACTTGTATCCACATAAGAAGAGGAAGAGAAGGCAAGAGTGTGTGACGTAGGAAAGCGACCCCTCAAGGATACGTGAAAAAGTGGTTGTCTACATGACAAAGGAAAAAATTAATAATAACAAATCCAAAGTAGTTGTAGACTTCATTCTACAGAACTGAGAAAACACACATTTCTGTTGCTCAATCCACATAATCAGTTGCATTTTTTAATTCTTTTTATTAGTATGTATTTGCTGTATGTACTAATTGCATTCCTCGTGGAAAGTTACTGCACATATGACTTTATTCTTTATTTCATCATTCTCTCTCTCTTCATTATCCTATTTCTTGACCCCTTTGGCAGCCTTGGCAGATTAATACAGTGTTATGTATCATTTTATAGTTTGTCAGAAAAATAGATTCTTCATTCAAAACTAAGATGAACAGTTCCTTCTGTTTGATAACTGATAACTGAGAGCTTGTCTGATCTGTTCAGGAAACTATAAGGAATTTACTAAGTAGAAAATTTATGGAGGGTTTTCTGGACCTGTACCAATGTTTATCCGTCTTCTATGTCTGCAGCTTCTGTTAAACACATGCTATTGTGTGTCATTGATTCCTACTTGTGGATGTTTGGCAAGAGAGCTCTAAATTTATCCTTCAGCATTCCTTAATTGAGTATGTAGTAACCTCTTAGAGCTGTCATTCTCCTCTTCATGGGAGGCTCTGTGAAATAGTGAGGTAAGACTCTCCTGGGACTGTCAGAATCCAAATTGATCCTCACCTCCTATCGTTGCCAAAATTCCAGTCCTTCTCCTCTAATACATTGCTTCTTATGTTTTGTTTCATCAACATCATTTGCTACTTATTCTTGTCAAGTTATCACCTAAAACATTTCTAGAAAGCAATTAAGTCAAAGATTAGAAAGGCAAATAGTATACTGAATTCCAACTGCAGATTTCTTTTGCTTGGATTTTATATTGGCAAATGTAATATTTAAAAATCTGAGCCAAATTTTGAAATTATGGATTTTGGTAGTCACTTTTTTTTTTTTTTTTTTTTTTTTTTTTTTTTTTTTTTTTTTTGGCAGAACTGGTGATTGAACTCAGGCCCTTGCACTTGCCAGGCAAGCACAAACTTTTGTGAGTTTGGCTTAAAGGACTCATAAATATCTACTGGAGATAAATGATGCTGCCTTATTTTAAATGAATGATTAGTATTTCTTTAATATCATGAATGCATATACTTATACTCGCATTCCTTCTTTTATTTGTAGTTCCATAATTCATTGTTATATATTTTTAGCTTACAATATAACTTTGTTATTTAGCAACAAAGTAAAAATGTTACTAGGGTTACCATAAAAGTTTGTGCAGTTTGGGGACAAAACAGTGATAGGTGATGAAATTTACATACATAGATGGAATGGTCTGTGCACAGGATAAGTAGTACATCTGCATGAAGTAGGACTTGGACCTAGCTGTCCTGTCAAATTCTGGTTTTGTCTTTTAAGCACAATGATTCCAATAAAAGCAAAGTGATCTAAACTTCTATTTACCTTTCTGGAACTAAAGAGGGAAGATTATGAGGAAAATAATTAACATTTCAGTATCTCCTTCAATCATGCTTAACAAAGGACATCGCTAATATATGACCCATGAGAGAAAACATTCTTAAAAATATCACACGAGGCTATAATTTTTATGACTCAGTTATAGGATTATCTAGATTGAGAAATAGTCCTTTATAGGTGGAAAATTATGTCCCCTCACAATTCATGCATTGAAATTATTTTTTTTTTTTGTGGGAGAGTGTTCTGGGGGTCAATCTCTAGGCCTGCTGTGCCAGCCCTGCTCCTGGGGTGCACTAAGACTCTAACTGAGACTGAGCATGGTTGTGTATGCATATAATCCCAGCTTTTGGGAGGCTATAAACAGGCAGATCATTACGAGTCCGAACTACAAGTGAGATCCTGAACACCCTGTAGACCTTTCTCTAAAATACAAAAAAAGAAAAAAATAAATAAAACTAAAAAAAAAAATCCTAATGCCAAATGCACTGATATTAGGTAGAGTCTTGGGAAATATTTAAGTTTTGAGTGAGGAGCTCTTGTCAACGGACTTAGCATTTTCGTGAAGGGACTTGTGCAATCTTCTAACACACTTAGAACAAGTCATTAGTCAGAAGCCTAGGAGTACACTGTGGCTATGCTGGAACCTCGGCCTTTAACTTTCAGCCCCTAGAGAATGATGGGAAATAATTTTCTAATTACCAGTCACCCAGTCCCTAATAATTTGTCATAGCAACTCAATATGACTAAGGCATAGTGCAAATAAAACATTGAAAAAAATCTGATTTCCAGTTCTGCACAGGAGTAAAGTACTGCAGACCTTGAGATCAGAATACTATTTTTTATTTTCCTGGTGTATGTTTATGATCTGTCAAAAATTAAATTATTAATAACCAATTTTATAATTCGATGTTTAAATTATAATAAACATGAAAACTCAGTTCCTCACTCCCAAAGAATATAACATTGACCAGCAGCACATGGTCTCTCAGATTGCTGCACAAAAAACTTTTGGCCAAATGATATCTGTGCTTGGAGCAAATGCACACTGGATTATTTGTGCTTGCATTCTTATTTGTTATAGGAAAAGAGTTGGCATTAATGTGAATTTTTTTTTCTGTAAACCACTATAGATTTGATTTCCTTTTTGCAGTAAATATAAAGCTCCCTTCCTTACCCCACAGTTGGAAGTGAACAGAAGTTGTAATGAGGAGAATAGTGAAAGTACAAGAGAAAGCTCAGGAGGCTGTAGGAGGAGAGGCTTACATTTAGTAAAAGAAAGTGCAAGAGCCATATGTGTTCTGTTTTTTGGCTTCCCTGAAAAATTATTTCTCTTTTCATTCTCTTACAGTCAGATATTGTCCCCTTCCACTTTCCCAAGAGCTCGCTCCTTTTCCTGAATTCTTTTCAGTACTGAAGCGACCCAGAACTGGCAGTGGTGAGCTACCTTCTCTTCATCTATTTCTCTCTTCAGATTAATTTGTTTCCCTTTTTGTTTCAGATTCAAAACACATTTTAAAAGATTATAATTCATTGAGTTTTCCAAAGCAAATTAAATCATAATTATCCAGTATGCAACATATTTTGATTTAATTGTATTTGGCAAACATCAGTTTACTGTTTAGAAAATCTAGAACAAAAGACAAACAGGACCGTGATCCTACAGAAGGTAAGGATGAGGGTTATGAAATGTTGTCAGGAGAGGAAAATCATTATTGTATTCCTACAATGTCTGTCTCTGTGGACTATACGTGATCATGGAAATAAGAAGAAAACTTAAAAGAAATTCTATTCAGTAACAAGAGGATCCTCAACTTTGGGGCTTCTCTTCTAAGACTGAAATGAAAGTCCATTGAAGATTATTTTTTCTTCAACTCCAGGAATTGATTCTTCACAGATGGAGGACAGTTTATTTCAAAGACTATAGAGTCTGCTCTTGATTAGTTATTTTGACATCATTTTAACCTTAGTTATTAATTCCAAGTACAGTTCAACTAGACATTGCAGCTAGAAATCAATTGGTTGATATTCAAAAGAAAAGTAAAAGCTGCAAGAAAATCTTCCTTTTTTAAACATTAATATGTTATTTTTAATGAATATTTTTAGAGACTGTTGAACTCTTTACTTAGAGGATTAATTCATTTTTATCTTGTAGGTCAAGTGTATCTCTTTTTTATTTAATTTTATGTAATTGGTACTGTGTCTCACTACACAGCTTGGATTCATAGTGATCCTTCTCTTTTCAGCCTGCCCATTGCTGGGATTACAGGCATGCACCAACACACCTGGACGCGATCACCAGCTCAGCCCACCTGAAGGTGGGGTCAGGGAGATACGCAGTACCAGGAATCAAACCCTGCTCCCTGTGCTTGCCATAGCAAGCATTTAGTCCACTGAGCTATCTCATCGGCCTGTTCAAGTGTATTTCTTCAAAAGTATTTTTCACCCATTCCTAAAATTCCTCTTTTCACAGTTTATGTAATTGTTGTCATTTTCCTGTTCATCAATACAACCTTCTCAGGAAGGAATTTCATTAATATAAAGCTTCAGTATGATTCTTTTACTTTCTGGTAATGTTGTATACAGCTCACATTGCCTGGCAAAGACAATCTTTTGTAGAAATTCCCAGATGTGAAGGTACAAGGGTTTAGGTTTTTGCTTCTCCTTTTGAGATATTTGAGGCTATTGCTTTTGATCTCCAAAATGAACTATATGAGTATTCTGCCTTAGACCTATTGAGAGTTGAATGAAAAAAGTAATAAAGTCAATATATGTGTACAGTATAACTTCAATAATGCTTTATGGGGCCAGGGATAGAGCTTAGCGACACAACACCTGCCTGACAAGTTCAAGGTTCTAAGTTCGATTCCTGGTACCACCAAATAAATAAATAAATAAATAAATAAATAAATAAATACTAATCCTTTATGCTCTTTTACAATAAGGTACTTGAGTTTTTGTTTTTTTTTTTCCTTTGAGTGGACTAAAATCTGGACAATAGATATCTACTCATGTATGTTATCTAGTTGAATCCAAAACAAAACTACTTAAATGAATTAATAATATCTGTTCACAGTTAAAGTCTTATTTATCACCTTCTTTACCTACTTAGTGTCTTAATATTTTCCTGTTTGTGCCTAAATTTGTATAATATGTACTCTTCCATAGTCTTTATAATTAATCTTGGTTCATGTGAAAATCAGTAAATGTGATATGTGTTATCAACTGAGGCCACTGTAAAAAGCCACATGACATACGAAGGACACAGGAAAAAAACACTGAACAAAGTTTAACACCAATTCATGATAAAAATAAAACCTACGGAAAATTGGAATCAATGTACTTTATCTCAATCTGGTAAAAGTCATCCATGACAAACCGCCAATATCATAATAGTCACAAACAGGAAGTTTTAAGTCTAAAATAAAGAATAAGTCAAGAATATCCATCATCATTATTTACTTAGTCTTCCGCAGGTTTTTGAAACCAGCAGTTAATTGGTAGGATTCTCACCCAGACAAACTATATATGCTGATACCTGTGAACTAAGCAACTGTACTGAAGATAGCAATGTGTAATACTAAGGTCATGCTTGGAATGCCTGTCATTCTGGTCTTCTAAATATGGACTGCTTCTCATGTCACACCTATTGCATACTGTCTCTCAAGTAAATGTGTGTTTTCAAAATGGGTAATAAATAAAAACAAGAGACAAGAAAAAAATGTCATGTGACTGTCCTGCTACAATGTTGTATATGCTTAGATTTCTCAATTTACATGTAAAAATATGTAATTGTTTATTCCTATTTTTTAAATTTTTTATTATATTTTCATTTTTTACTTCACATTCTGTAGGGATTTAAAGGTTAACATATCAATACTTGATGGAAAATACTTGTTCCATGCTATGTCTAAGATGTTTTATATTCAGACAGATAGTGAGGTTAAGCTCAGCTGCCTATGTTACAGGGTAATAATATCATTAAGCTTCTCTTCTAGAGGTTTAACAACTTAAGTTTGCAGACCAAAAGTTAGAGAAAAAGAAGGCTTACGAGGACAATAAACATTTTGGCCTTAACCTCTCAAGGTCAGTGAGGACTCAGGACATAAGAGAACCTGTACTGTAACATCATGTAACTCACTTGTGTCCCAAATTTACTGATCAAGGAGATTATGGGGCCACAGAGGAAAGTGATCAATGATACAGAGTGTGCCTATGGAGAGTCACATGGTGAGAAAAATTCTCCTAATCTTTCACAGAGAGCAGATTGGTCAAGCAATGGCCATGACTCACCCAGATGGCTGACCTTGATAAAGAATCTACAAACTATGGTACATGGTTTCAGCATAAATCTGGAGGAGATTTGACTGACCTTGTCAGATTCTAATATTACATTTCTTATTACATAGGTCCTAACCATCCAGCAAAAAAGTATAAACACGAGGTACAAAAAGTGAAGCCATATTAATATGTTGAGCTGTAAAAGGCTCAAGTCAGCAATTTCTGACATTGCCAGTCCTACAGATAACCCACTACCATTATGGACTACTGAACTATATTGGATTATTTTGCTGCATTTAGGCACCTACAATATTTAACTGTCAATGAAATACCTATATCTGATAAAAATAAACAAGAAAAGGGGATACAAATGAAGGACCATTTTTTATCTGTATATACAAAATAGGATAGATATACAGATACTTTCTTTTAATTCAATGAGAAGAAAGATTTGTACTAATAGTGTTTGTGGACAGGATATCATGTCATCATCTGGTACTATGAACAACTACTACAAAGACAGCAATATTCAATGTTTTAATTATTGTAACTGTCCTACTGACCTGTTTTGAAGCTATCTCATTGCAATTTGTTTCTCAATAAAATTAATAAAACAAGAAAGAAAAAAGAGAAGGAAATAAAATGATGTTGATAGGAAAGAAAAAAATTATCATTATTTGTGAATGACATGATAGTGTACATGGAGACCCCCAAAATTCCACCAAAGACGTCTAGGTTTAAAAATCCAATTCAGAACTGTAGCTGTATGCAATGCCAGCACTGAAAATTAATAGCATTTCTGTGCACAAATAACAAACTCAATGGGAGAAAATTTAGGGAAACTATATCTTTCACAGTAGCATTCAAAAAAGAATGAATAATTAGAAATGAATCTAATAGATGAAATAAAAAACTCAGAAAATGAGAAGATATCCAATGTTCTTGGGTAGGAAAAATAAGTACAGTGATAATGACCATACCTTCATAATAGTGATACAGATTTAGTTCAATTCAGACTAAAACACCATCAGTATACCTCAGTGAGGTAGAGAAAACATTCCCAAAATGCTTTTTTTAACCAGAAAAGATTTAGACTAGCAAAATCAATTCAGCACAACAAAGACAATACAGGGGGCATTACAGTCTCTGACCTGCAACGGTATTATAAATCTACCCTTCTAAAAGCAGCATGGAATGGAAAAAAGACCCTGAGGAAAAATGGAACAGATTGGAAGATGCAGAAACAACTACAAATACTGCAGCCACCTTATTTTTGACAAAGAGGCCAAACACCCTCACCTGAAGAAAGATAGCCTCTTGAAAAAATGGTGCTGGAAAAGCTTGCTGTGCACATGCTGAAGATTAAACTAGACCCGTGTGTCACACCTTGTACTAAGCTAAAATCAAAATGGATCAGAGGTTCAGACCACTATTGTACCTCCCACGGGCTTCAGCAGCAGCTTCCCAACAGGGTGGAGTGGCTCGGGCTTGTAGTACAGGTGCTGCAGATGCCTGAAGCAGGTGGAGGCGAAGCTCACACCCAGCTTCAGGAACATGATAACTTATTTTTATTCATTTTCATTTTTTATTTGAAAGAGAAAAATGATTTGAAAAATAAAAGTAACAATGAAGCAGTTTGAAAACTGATTAGTGGTAGAATTACAATAATAATGCATTGCTTATTGCTGTCTTTGTAGTAGCTGTTCAGAGCACAAAACATAGGCATGAAATCTTGTCTAAGAATTATTAGCACAAGCTTTTCTTTTCAATGAACTAAGAGAAACTACCTGAATAACTATCGTAACTACCTTATATATAAATATGTAATTTTCTTATCCTCTTCCTTCCTTTCCCCTTTCCCCATCACAGATTTTATGCTTTTGAATTATTTTTCCAATTTCACAATATCTTTTGCACTTTTTGGACCTTGCCTCAGGTGTGAACCTTAGAACCTTCTGGGTTTATTTCCAATACCACAAAATATATAATCTCCCAATATGGCCCCATGCAACACACACCTAACAATGTCTCCATGAATACAGAATATTTTTACATGCAAATTTGATGATGGTATCGCTGTTAGAGTCATTACATACTGTTCCATTATCAAAATTCTTTAAGTTTTATAAGTGCTTTGGGTATCATGATATTGCAGGCAGCCGAGTTAGATAAAAATATAGGTAGCCAGACAGGGCCAGGCCCTCTAAGGAGATAACACAAAAGACAAAGACAACTATGGGAGGGAAGGATGCTCCTCCTCTGAACCAGACCTAAAGACCTAAAAACCAAATAAATACTAAAAGATTAGCACCTGGGATTGATATTCTAAACAGGTATCATCACCTGGAAAGACCCAAGTGAGTCAATGGTCCAACCCCTAATGGGAAGAGACCCTGTCCCGCATTCCAACCCCCAACTGGAAGAAACCTTGTCTCATGCCCGCTTACTCCATAATTCGCTTCCTCATTTGGTCCTGGGCGTCATCAACTTTACCTGAGCAATGGTGCTTATAATCTCATCGGTTGACCATAGTTTTGACTCGCCCCACATCCAGCTAAGTGAGTTCCCACTCTCTCCACCTTAGCCCCACATGGTTTTACACTATTAAAGTCCATGGAGGAGACAGCTTCCTGGAGAGCAAACTGCTCGGGCCCCCCTCCTGTCCCTCTCTTGGACAGGAGCTTTCTTTCCCTCAATAAACATATTCAGCTCATAACCTCCTTTTGTTCCTAAAATTCATTCTTCAGTTTTAGAGAACATTAACTCATGCAGGTCAGGCCGGAAGACCATTTTTTCCTATGTCATTTGGAGGTTCCCTATATGGTTTGGAGGTCACCCACCTGAGATCAGTTTTTCTCCCTGTATCAGTAGTACATATGGAATCTCAATACACAGGTGTTCACCTTCATTTCAAAATCTTATTCTCTAAGGCATCCTTCACCTGCCATATTCAACTGGAAACTCAAGATTTAAGCTCACATCACCTTTCTTCTGTGAAGCCTTCCATGGTAACCCATGGACTGAATAAGTGTTTTTTGCCATGTGGACACTACATATTCCCAATAGTAACACCAGATCAGACTTTGTCCTACTCAGATCAAATGATTGTTTAGCTCTCTTGGTACAATGAAAGAACCAAAAGGGCAGGTCTCACTTCTGTAGCCTGTTTATTTGCCTCAGCCACAGTAATCTGACACCATATATTATACTTATTTGCTGAATGAATCTTGAGGAAAGAAAAACTAAAATGCTGTAGAAAAGGCTATAGAATGTACATATTCCTAAGGAACCTCAACCTTTAATGTCATATTTTTGTAAAGAATAAAATAATAATAAAAAATAATAATCAGATTTTTTATCAGACCTCAACATTATTTTAATTTTCAAAGTATAGTTTTACAGCATAATGAAATTTAGGATAACATACCTAATATTATGTTAAATTCTTATTTTGTATAATACTTGTTTTTAACTTTTGCCCTTTACTCATTGCCATGAATAAAATTCAAACCTTTATGCATTCGATATATAAAATTTCAAAGTAACATGAATTGATATTATTTGCCAGTCAAAGTTTCAATTCATAGCTTGACCTTCATGACCCACGTTTATTTATGACATTATTTGTATTTTAGTGTATTTTGCGTTTCTTACTTTGGAAAAATTGAAATGAACTTGTAGCACTGTCAGTTCACTCACTTTTCTCAGAAAGAAAAACAATTATTTTAGAACTGCATTACCACCCAAGAGTGAATCATGTCTGATTAGGGCCTGTTGAGATACTCTCAACCTCAATGACAAGTACTAGTTAAGCATAGTCATGTGACTAGAAAAAAATCTGTGAGATATGATGAGAAATTTTAAAGAGGATGTATGGAAAAACATACATTGTTTTTCAAAGCAGACTATGAGGTATTTCATTTAGGGGCTTTTTGTTTTTCTGAAAAGAATGCAACGGTGGGAATTGCTACAATCATCTAGCAACTCAGAAAATGCCCATGTAGTCATATGTGTACCAGTAAGAGAACATAGCTTTATTGTCCTCTAAAATGAAAAAGAAAAATCTTCCATTTGCTCTACTAAATTTCTCGTGTAAGTATGCACATGACATTCCTCATTATCATCTATATAGACAATGATGGAAATTACTAGGCAAGATGAAATTGTGAACATTCAAATATTAAAATCAAGACCTTGACTTTAGTCTGTGAATGTTCTTCATGTATGGAAATTTTAAAATGATTATGTTATTTTGCACTTAAATTTCAACATAAAACCAGAAATTTCATAGCATTTTTTCACTTGAGAATGGAAACTATTGTCTCATAAATAGTACAAATTATTTTACCTTTGCACATAATTATATATATTTTAATGCATAATTGTATGAAATAGCCCTGCATTTTTTCCTGATATTCACATATTGTTATTTTGTGTAATAACAGTAAATACAATTCTGATCATTTCTACTTATAATCTTTTATGATCAAATCTCTAATACTCATAAAATTCTCACAGTCACTTTCCTCCATGAATTCTGATGACTTCATCAAATAAAGCCATATTCTTCAACCATTATAGAGCATGTATTTGATTTGCAATAATTTTGCAAGATCTGAGAAAAGCAAGGCAACATGTTTTTCTATTCTGTAATGTTGTAAATGTACATATTTTAAGATCAAACATAAAAATTAAAAACTTCTACTTTCTCTTTAAGATCAATATATTTGAAATATAAAAACTGTGATCAGCACAAAATTCCTTCAACAACTTATTAAATGTATGACTTTTAAATTCCCCTTCAATTTTTAAAGAAAGTGCTTCTAACATTTTGTTTTTTGTCTTGTTTTTTTTCAGTACTGAAATCATTACTCATCTTACTTCTTAACCTGTAGGGAGAAATTCTTATGTTCTTTCTTGTAACTTAGTTCTATGATTTTGTTTAATAAGACTAACACAGAAGACACCTCATTGATCTTACTACCCTCGGGTACTGTGCAACACACTACTGAAAGTTAGCCTGTCTGATTTTCCTTCAGAGACTTTGCTGTACTAATGAGCACTCAGGTGTAACTCATTGGGAGAGGTTTTGCAGTTGGCAACTGTTTGTTACATATGGTGAAAATGAATGTTCCACACCAATACAAAATGATTTATTACAATTTATTGCAATACTAGCAAAAATGATTTATAGTTGCTAATTTTTGCTTTACGTGCAATTTTTCTTTTACAGTAGTCTCTATATTTGTGTTATTAATTAAGGTACTATTTTCACACAATATAAGTTCTGAAGAAAAATGGGTACACTCTTGTAAAGCTTTTCCTGAGGCAGGAAGCCTATAATATATATTTTTAATCAGAAGCCTTTTCAAACACAATGTACTTGTACTAATATTTTAAAATATCATAAGATGTATTAGTGTAATTTTATTTATCAGAACAGGTGAATTTACTTAAAATATGACTGCATACACAAGGACTTTCTATTAATGCGTGCTTACTCAAACTGGCTTTACTTTCATAGATATTAATTGATATGACTGGACATCTTTTGTAAATCATTTAATTTTACACATGCATATATTTTGGTACTAATGTTCCTGTGTATAATGATTTTAGTTTCAGGTTTTTATAGTTTGGATTCCTCTTTGTACGTTTCAGGTTTAAAGTATCTCTCGTGACAGTGGTGGGTTGCGCCCCACTTTTGCATGGAATCGTATCTCATTTTACTGCTTTCTGTGAAATACATAATAAACATGTCAGGAAGACTCCAGATTGCCATTTTAGAAAAGTTGAACGTTATTCTTTTCCGGACAGTTCCAGTAAAGAACATAGCAGTATGCTATAAATTTTCCAATTTTATCTCCATCACTGTAATTTCTCAGAAGGAAGCTTCTAAAATATTAATAATATTCTGTCTTCTGTGTTAGGTAAAATTCTGTCAACTGAAGCAGCAACAGAGCCCTTCAAGGGTTTCTATGCTTAAAATACAGGAAACTTACAGTGGAGCAAAGAAAGGATCTCCACATAGTGATATTCTTCAACACCATGAGCTTTGCTTGAAGCTTTGTATTCTCATGATGATACTGAAGGCATTTTTAGACCTTTTTTTTTTTTTTTTTTTTTTAACAGTTGGCTTCACAGTCACTGAATTAGCGGTTTTCTCCCCCTCTCAGCAGCGCTGACTGTGCAGCCTCCACAACGGGTAGATCAAAGATCTCATGTAGGGGCCAAGGAGATGACTCAGTAGAATAAGCACTCGCCTGGGAAGCGCAAGGGACTGAGTTCAATCCCTGGTTCAAAAAAAAAAAAAAAGATCCCATGTGTCAGGACACACTGGTCTTTGGCGTGGCTGGCTCATGACTTCCAATAAAGGCAGCGATGATCCTGCCTCCACTGGCGCCCAGTGCCCTGAGGGATATCAATAAATTTTAGGGCTAGTCAGTCTAGATACTAGCTAACAGAGGTACTTGGTTCCATTTGTCTGGACCTCAGCCTTTGGCAAGAATGACTAGAAGACTAAACTAGAAGAATTTTAGCCCCTTGAAGTACAATTTTACGACTATTCTGTATACTTCATTACAGAGGGGATATCATGCCATTAAAGTTAATTGTATGTGTTTATGGGTTGTAAAAATCCATTTATTTTTCTTGTCTCATTTGTTTCAGATACATTTTCAATAAAAGGAAAAACCAACATTGTTGACACAATATTTAGAGTAGGTAATTAAATATGACCTTTATTTTATTTGTGTATTTGGTATAAGGTTTTATTTGCAGCTTCGACTCATAATGATCCTTCTGTTTTCAACATCCCCAGTGCTGGGATTACAGGCTTGTGCTACCAACCCTGGTCTCATTGGTTGGCTCTGTGCTTCTGGGGACAGGGGCTGTGCAGCATGTGGTGCCGGGGATCAAACGCCGGTTGCTGCACTTGCCTAAGCAGGTGCTTAGTCCACTGAGCTGTCTCGCCTGCCCTAAATATGACCTTTAAAGAGGAATATTTCTATTTCATTCAAAGATTTATATTCACTGCATAAGATGCTTGTCATATAGGCAAATGTTCCCTGATTATTTGTGGAATAAATGAATGGATGAATGTCTTCATAGAGAGCTTTTTGCTTGTTAATGATGATGTCAAAATGCTCTTTTCCAAGCCTTTTTCTTTCCTTGCCCACAGAATAGAAAGTAATTATAGTTTTCTTCTCGTATACCAGTAAGTTAAAGCACAATATTCAATGGATTATTAGTGAAATTGGATTGTAGGATGAGGTCTCTACACCATATAATCAATTGGGCTAGGAGCACGATGACAATAGCAGAACATCGAAGCAAAGACAGGCTTTTGGGAAATCACAAGGCTCCTAGTTAGAGTATGGTGCCTGACTATATTCTGCATTTCCAACAATACCTCCATTACACACTCACACACACACACACACACATGCATGCACACACACCTCAGATCTATCTATCTTGGATGACTACCTAGGGTGCATTCCCCATTCATTGATGTAATCCCTAGCATCTCTTTAAATTTGTGGTGGGAAGAGTCAGAATTTTTCTCTCGCTCTAGGGACAAATACAGCCTATGTTCAATAGCTAAATTCAGTCAATCAACTTGTTCTGCATCTTGCTGAAAACAAAACAAAATTTCCAAACATTATGATATTATGGTTTTTTGGGGTTTTTTGCTTCTCAAAGTTAATACATTCTGATCTAGACCTTGTAAACAGCTAATTTAAAAGGAGTGCTAGTTCTGCATATGAGTGACTTAGGATAAAAATTATTTCTATCAGAATTTAATCTTTAATTAATTACACATTAAATCATAACTATTTATGTTACATTTCTATGGTCACCATAATAAAGTACCCTGAATTTATTGGCTAAAACTATAAAAGGGCTTTGTGATGATCGAAAGTCACAAAGTTCCACGCTGGTTTAAACTCGAGGCCTGAGGAAGCACCCACTGCAGCCCTTTCCCAGCTGCTAGGGACAGCCAGGCATCCTTGGCACCTGTGGACTCCGACTCTGCTGGTCTTCACATGCTCTCTTCATTTTCTGTGTCTGATCTCCCTTGTAGGCACAGCAACGCTGGCAGTGCTGTATTAAGACTCACGTTGAAAAACCTCATCATTTAAAAGATACCACATTCACATGTAGTAGTATTTATGGATTCAAAATATTTTTGAAAGGAAAAATTTTAACCCACACCACTCTTATAATAAAATAAACATCTCCAAATTATAGTGAAAAGTAATTGGACCATAATTTTCAAGCATGTATCGTATGAGTTATATTTTGGGCATTATTCCTATGCACAAAGCATGTTTCCAAAATTTGTGTGTATCGGTTCACTAGATTTTGAGCACATGTTATGCAGCAAAGACTTTGGTTTTTCTTTTTTCCCTTTTTTTCTTCTCACTCTATCAACACTGACTTCCAAATTTACCTTAAAACACAGTCTACAGTTCTTTTCTCACTGTTGAGAGTAACAGGAGGCTATGATTTTCTGCTTACCACTTTTCAAGAAAGAAACTACATAATTAGTCTAATGAAATAGTTTTGAATGCCCATAGATTCCATATTGCCCTGTCTACAGCTGCATTTTAAAGGTGGGACTTTACACAGAGAAAACAAAGGCCTAAATGGATGTGATAGATGTTACACTGAGACTCACACATCTCTGTGCTCTAAGGATAAGTTTGTTATTTTCATTTTACATTCGAGAACTCAGAGGTGGATTAAGATTAGGAAATTCACCTCAGCTCACACATTAGCTAAATAGAAAAAGTCTTTAGTCTCCTTTGGATGACCCCGTACTAACTATTTTAGCCTATTTATAAGAATTAAATGAGAATTTATAAAAATTATCTGCTACTGTCTCTTGGTCATATTCTTTTCTGCTTTTTAAAAAATGTACCTACTTGAGGACACAAGCACATATTCCAATTATCAGTCATGTTAAAATTTTCTTAAAGATTTCATTGCCTCAAAGATTGATATTTTATCTAATCTTCATAACTATGAATTGTGAGTCAGTAAAAATAATAAATGAAAGGATGAACGATACATATTTAATATTGTGACCTACATGTGTGCTTACACTTCCCTTTAAAAGGGGTACAAACTAGGTAGCATTTTGTGTTTAACTTAATAATCTGTTTTATTGACCATTTGATTATGTTAGCAGCCTATACTACTGTAAAAAAGTTGCAAATATGACTTCTTTACATAACTATTTATGTTACATTTCTATGGTCACCATAATAAAGTACCCTGAACTTATTGGCTAAAACTATAAAAGGGCTTTGTGATGATCGAAAGTCACAAAGTTCCACGCTGGTTTAAACTCAAGGCCTGAGGAAGCAGAAGTCCTTGTGTTTCCCCTAATTCACTCCCCAAGGAAGTTCTCCTTCAGATTGTAGATGGCCTCATTCTTTCTGTATTTATGTATGTCTTTTTCTTGACATGTGTATACAGAACAAAAGATCTGAGGCCTCCAATTCTACAAGCCTGAAACCCAAATCTTAAGACCTCAACAGTATTTAAGTATCTCCCAAAATCTTTGCAGTTCCCTTATAGATTTGCATATTTTGCTTCAGATGACTACTATCAAGTAAATATTACAACAAATGTGTGTCACATATTTTTTTTTGGCTTTTCAGTACATATAAAGGCAATGTTTGCACTACACTGCTGTAGAGTAAGTAATAGCATTTTATCTTTAATACTATGCATCTTAATTAGAAAATGTTAATGATTATCTGACTTTTCAGTATACTGTAATTTTTTTTAAGAACTTGCATGAATATTTATGGTGGCTGATTAGGGTAGTTGATGCTATAACTTTCAGCGGCTGCAGTGAATTCTCAAAAGAATAAAGGAATGTAGTTCGTTACAATTATAGGTTGCCTTTCACAAAGATATTCTGATGTATATAATGTTTTTTAAGAAAATTTTATCCAGAGAAGAACTTCTTTCAAAATGGCATACAAAGACTGGGTGTGGTGGTGCATGCCTGCAATTCTAGCGCTTTGGAGGCTGAGAAACAGGAAGGATCACTGTGAATATGATCTGAGTAGTGAGACCCACCACTACTATGGACTACTGAACTATTTTGGAATATTTTGCTGAATCCAAGCGTCTAGAATACTTAAATGGCAATGGAATACCCATTTCTGACAAAACCAAACAAAAAAGAGGGATATAAATGAAGGACCATTTTGTATCTGTATATACAAAATAGCATAGATATAGATCTACTTTCTCTTAATTCGATGAGAGGAGAGGTTTGTACTAATAGTGTTTGGACAGGATACCATGTTGGCATCTTGTACTATGAATAACTACTATGAAGACAACAATATGTAATGTATTAAGTATTATAACTGTCCTACTAACCTGTTTTGAAACTATCTCATTGATATTTTTTCTCAATACAATTAATAAAATAGATAAAAAATAAATAAAAATGAAACATCTTGTCTTCTGAAGCTTTTTGAAGTATGGTATTAAGTTCTTTCTTGCTGTGAATGTTTTATATGTCATTAATATAAAGATGTTCTATGTACACTGAAAATCTGTCCTCAGACACTTTCATAAAGCATCTTAGCCAGATGTGGATCACATTCTGTATCATCTATGTCACCTCTTGATACTTCATCTTGAGTTTACACATTATAGGGATAGCATCTTTCCTGGACCCTCACAAAACCAACATATTTTGGTTTCAAACCCCTGTTCTTCTTCCTTTCTCTTCTATTTCCTAGAGCTAAAAAGAATTAGGGCCTTGCTGTGCCTTAGGCATTGGACCAAGGGAATGTAGTGGCTGAATTATTCTTCCATATGGCCACAAGATCTTTCTCTGTATGGGAAATAAGGCAATTTTGATTTCTTATCAAGGGTGTGTTCACTGAAGTAGTACTTTTGAAAACTTATAGAGCTTTTCTTTGGCATTGAAAACTTGGCTAACTGGCTGATTTAGATATCATGCTGTCAGCCTCGACACACTTTTCTTGATACTATTACACCAGATTAGGCTCTGTTTTAAAGCAGAAGCCATATGGTTTGTTTACTTGAACATGGTGAATTATTGGTGGTAGGGTTATCAGTTGGCCAGATGTCAAAAAATTGTGTCTTGTGGGAAAGGGAAATCTAAGAAGAAAAAATAGATGTGTCAATGGCTCAAGGATTTGTTGATAAAGCATACACCACACACCTCTCTGTTATTGAAATCACCATCTTCCATGGCAATCCAAAAAATCTCAGTGAGAAAATCAAGGATTGGAGATCACACACTAAATAAAACTGTGAGAGAGAAATATATGTTGTTGGGAGTATGGCACCCAAAGTCTTGCTTGACAGGATTGCCACACACTTATAATTCATAAAAACTAAGTGATCTGGAAATTGCACTAGAGAATGTATCTGTACACATAATTATATTAAGAAGTAAGGTTGCTTCATTTAAATTTTGGCAAGAAAAAATTTCATCTATAAATTACTTGACATTGCATAAGTATTCATATTTATATAATGAAACTGAAAACTGAACAAAATGAAACAATTTAAATATATCATAATGAATGAGTTCTATTCTTCAAATATGTGTTAAGTCCTAATTCATCTACAATGTTTAAAGCATACACTTATCTCAGTTTGCTTTGGATATCTGTACTTATATTTAAACTTTCTTACAATATTAGGTCAAAAATGCTTTTGCTATAGTCACAAAAACCATGAAAGCTGTTGCCATAATCTTACTGTAATTAAATTCCCACTTATAAAATTGTAGTGTTTGAAGTGAAAGCATTTCATTTCCCTAAAACCTCAATATGCAGCAGCTTCTTATCCATGTTACTACTCAAGTGCTAAAATGCTCAGACTATGAAATCACAGATATAGTCGATTTCCATTTGAGCAAAGAGCTTTACTAGAGGCATCAAATAAGCTCCTAATGGCACTAGCACTTTTGCTGGTCTTCTTGAAAGAAGGTCTTTACCTATTTATCACTATATGAAAACAAATATTAGAGGCCCTGCTAGACGTTTTGATCATGTAACATTGTAGCAAATCAATTATCTTAATGAAATTGTGTTTGGACTGAAGGTCCTGTGTTTATGGGGCATCAAGGAGCCAATTTACATCCACTTTAGAACCTTCATGACCTCCTCCTGATACAGGGAGACAAACTGGTCTCAGGTGGGTGACCTCCAAACAATATAGGGAACTCCAAATGACACAGTGAAAAATGATCTCAGGACCTGACCTGCATGAGTTCGTATTCTCTAAAACCGGAGAATGAATTTTAGGAACAAACAAAGGTTATGAGCAGAATATATTTATTGAGAGAAAGAAAGCTCCTGTCCCGAGAGAGGGACGGGAGGGCGGCCCCAGTGGATAGGTCCCCCCAGGAAGTTGTCTCTTGCAGGGACTTTTATAGACAAAAACCATGTGGTGAGGCGGGTCTAAGGTCATGGAGAAGACATGGGAACTTGCTTAGTCGGGCATGAGGTGGGACAAAACTATGGTCAACCAATGAGATTACAAGCACCACTGCTCAGGTAAAATTGATTAAATCCAGTATCAAATGGGACAGCGAGTCACATAGCAAGCAGGCATGAATACAGGACAGGGTCTTTTCCTGTTGGGGGCTGGGCTAGTGACTCATTTGGGCTCTTTCAAGTTGATTGATACTATTTAGGATATCAACCCCTAGTGTCCATCCCTAGGGAAGTATGTAGCTGTGCTTCCTCTTCCTCTTCCTCAAGTCTTGGTCTTGAGGTGTGGCCCATATGGGAGTGTCTGTCTCTTCCAAGTTGCAAAGTCACCTTGTCTTCCATCTTGTTTCCTTGAGAGCTTGACCCTGTCTAACTGCCTGTTATATTTCTATCTGACTCGGCTGCCTACAACACTCCCAGTAAGCAGGTCATTTGTTCTAGGTCTCACAGGGCCACCAGAAGCATTAACTTTCTTTTCCATGCTCCACATGTGTATTTCCTTTCTTCAATGTGTTCAATAAAATAAAAAAAAATCCTAGTAATTTTTTTTATTTTTAAAAGCTTTTTATTTATATCTATTTATATTACATAATGGTTATATCATCTGAGAAAGTGGACCACATTCTTAATTTAATGTACTTTAATTATCTTCCTTCTCCCTCCTTCCCTTCTTCCCTACTGACTGTTTTCATATCCCTTTTCAACTAGTAGAAGATCTGTATTTCTTGACATGTCCTCCTAAAACTGAAAAACATACTGCCTTTGTTATATATAAAGATATAACTTATACTTAGCTATTCAAAATTCTTAGTAGGATTTTATGCTTTAGTCATATATGTGGAAATAAAATTTCTTAAATCAAGCTCCATATTTACTTTCATATGCAATGTTTGCACAGCAAGCCAATGTGTGTGTGTGTGTGTGTGTGTGTGTGTGTGTGTGAGAGAGAGAGACACGCAATACCAACAGAGAGAAGAATGTAAGGACAGCACAAGTGGGGGAGAGAGAGAAGGAGATAGAGAGGAAAAGAGGAAGGGAAAAAAGAGGGAGGTAAAGAAGGAGGGAGGGAGGGAAGAAGAGATACATATTTATCTGAATTTCATTTTAAACTCTAAAACTATCAAGATGGTCTCAGTCTTTCTTGCTATTAGCCTATCATCTGGCAGAGGAGACAGGGGTATAAGCCAGAGCTATTAAACTCATAGTTCCACTTGAATTTGTTTACAAAAATAAAATCATGCAATATAATTTAGCATACAAAAGAAGGCCATGATAAATTTTCCATTAGGAATCACAAAAGAAAGTCAAGAAACAATTCAATACAAATATAGCTGTGTATTACAAAATCAAAGCCAGTCCTCAGTGCTGTCTCACTTAGTGGAAAATACCCTACAACCCCAGAATTTCCAAAGCCCTTGTGGTGATTTGTTGTTCACAGCGGGCTCCTTCACCATGCTAAGGAAACCGTACTGATTGATACTTTTTAAAAACATGCTAAAAAATGTTTTATCCAGCTCTGCACTGCTCAGTCTAGAGGCAAACAACAGTGAGGTTTCTTGGTGGGAGGAAAAATTGGGCTAAACTCTGAATAGGGACTAAGGGATGAGAATTTAGGAAGAGCAGAGTGGAGATGGGTGATGGAAAAGTGACAACGAGGAAACATCAAGGACAAAAAGCCTCTAGCTATGGTATGACAGCAAGGTTCATGTTGAAGATGTACACAGTTTATCAGGCAACAGAAAGCATGTTCAGATATAGGGGAAAGGATTCTTGTTAATTTGATTCAGTAGGGGGTCGAGGGAGATAGCTCAGTAGAATAAGCGCTTGCCTGGCAAATGCAAATTCAGTCCCCGGTTCCACCAAACAATAGAAATAAAAATAAAAAAATAAATTGATCAGTAGGGTTTTTTGTTAAAACTGGATTTAAGGGGCTGGTGAGATGGCTCAGTGGTCTAAAGCACCTGCTTAGAACAAGCTTGGCAAAGCACAGGGACCA
>NW_004524582.1:7916129-7921595 GCF_000260255.1 Octodon degus | reverse complement strand
CCCAGCACCACATGCCAGCCAGCCCCGCCCCCTGGTGGGCTGAGCTGGCCACACACACACACACACACACACACACACACACACACACACATAAATAAAATTAAAAAAAAAACTGGATTTAAAAAATTAATTCTTTTTTTATTTATTTGGTACAGAGTCTCACTGCACAGCTCAGATTCTAGTGATCCTACTCTCTCAGCCTCCCCAGCACTGGAATTATAGGCATGTGAAACATTTCTATGGCTGGCTCGGTGGGCCCATGGTTCTGAGGCTGAACAGCATGTGGTACCAGAGATCAAACCCGTGTCTTCGTACTTGCTGGGTAGGAGCTTAGATGTCAGGCTATCTCCCCAGTCCTAAAGCTGGATTTTAAAGAAGTAAATGGATTAGTATGAACATATGAAGAGCCCAACCAAAGCTTGGCTGTAAGAATAATTGTCAACTACAACTGGTATTTATTTTTGCCAGTTTTATTGACCTGAGATTGAAAAAATTATTATATATCCAAGGCATACAACATCTTGTTTTCTTATAGGATATCAAATTAATATATCTGCCATCTCTCCTAGGTATCACTTTGTGTGTGTGTGTGTGTGTGTGTGTGTGTGTGTGTACTGAAAATATTTGAGAACTACTTTCTCAGATAATTTCAAATGGAGCCAATGTGCTAGGATTCAACTGTAAAGCAAGCTCTCAATGGGCTGAAGTAGGAAGATTAGTGTTAAGGTTAGGGTAAGGGTTAGTTTGAGCCAGGCTTGACAACTTCACACTTAATGAGACCCTGTTTCAAATTTTAAAATGAAAACAGAGTAGAGATATAATTCATTGCTTAGGTCTTGGGTTCAATTAACAGTGCCACAAAAAGAAAATGAAAAGAAGAAAATTTCAATTATGCATTGGTAACTGTACTCACCACGCTAAATATTATGTCTTAGAACTTGCTCATCTTATAACTGAATATTTGTCAAGCCAGATAGTTTAAACTAATGTGCTTGATCAGGATAGTGGCTGGCTGTGAACAGGATGAAAACCTATGTGATTGAAAGCTTGGGCATTTGAGAATGATTGTGTCAAGAGTCTGGTGAGTTGCACCTACACAAGAAAGCGCAAATACAGCTATAAATAATGAAGTCAAATGTGTTTCCTGACTGGTAATTGTCCATCCATATTTTCACATAAATAGATTTTCACATAGATCTTAGGGATAAGAAAAACATTTTTTCAAAAAAAATCTCCTGTGCTTTGCACTGACTCTCTTCCTTTAAATGTGGTTTTAATATATATGCTGTAGCTTTAGTAAAAATTATTTGAATGTATAAACCTTCGAGATCTTTAGTTGTTCTGGTTAATCCCAACAGTTCAGTGTAGCTATGAGAACAACGCTTGGATTTAGAGCCAGAAGACCTAAAGGTCAGCTTCTTGGGGAATCTTTAAATTTTAAGATGGTGGCTCATGTAGGGCAATCTTGTGCAAACTGTTCCAAAAGCCTGTGCAGTTTGTCTCATTACTAATATTACCATTTAAATTTGAATGAATAAGCTCATGAGTTTGGCCCACTAGATGGATATCCATAGAGATAACAGGGAACCTGTCTGATATTATTCACTCTAGTTTTGAAACATCAAACCTTTAGCTGTGTGATGGGAAAGGATTTACTCAGAGTGGGGCTTCATGCTTTACACTCAATTATTTTTCTCCCTCAGACCCTTATTAAATTTTCACTGAAGTCACATAGAAATTGTAGGGAGAAAGATGGAACTATAAATAAAAATTGTAAAAGATGTTTCCGTGAAAACTATATTAGGCCTCTAGGACATGAATATCACTGTGTGGACTATCTGGGCAGACAAATTGAATGAACTCATCCATTTTAATCTCCTGCTGCTACACCTTTTTGTGTTACACAGTTTACAAAACTAAGGGCTAAATTTATAACTCCTTTGCAACCGTGAATCTGAATATGATTTTGCTATAACTGCGTAAATCTTGATTTTGAAACGAATCCAATTGGTAAAGAGACACGAGCCATTTATTGTCATGTATTAAACATACCAGCTTTGCCAGAAACTGTGCTTGAATCCTTCAGTTTGTAGGCCTCTCAGATCTCGCTGCTACAGCACTAACTTCCATTTTCCCACACTATCTTCACCTTATTGAACTGGATGCCCCTGTACAGAAAATTTCTAGGGGGAAGTTCTAGGACTGATCTCTTGGAAATACATACAGGCTCTGTATGATTAAGCTAAGCAGACTGCAAATTTCCATTAGCACACTATTTAACCTACTTATATTCAGCAACTATACTTCGAAAAACTGAAAATTTAGGGTTAAAACAAAGGCATAAAACTTTTATAAAAATGTTCTCATCTGGGAATTTATTAGAAAAATAGAAGGTCAGACCCAGCCTTACCCCTACTAAATCATAATCTGCAATTTTCATGATTTCTAGTGATTCTCAATTAATATGATTTTTCTTTCCTGTAGAAAAGGAAAATAATAGAAGTAAAAAAAATGTAGAGACAAAGTCTAAGAAGGCAGTAAGAGAGCCTGTGTTACAAAGTGATTAGGACAGGTTTCTGCTGTCTTGAAATACCTTTGTAAGGGAAAACCTCAGAGATGATCTGTTTGTGCTGTGATGGCGGTAAGGCTGGAGAAGACCTGGACAATACCTCGGAAGAAGAGCTGTCAACTAGGAAGCTCTGAGGCATGAGGGGCTTGACATGTTCAGAGTACAGCAAAGCTATCGTGAACTGAGTACTGTGAGTAAGGAGGAGAGGAAAAGGGCAGGAATGGCAAGCGTGAAGCTGCAAAGCAGGTCTGTGTCTGACTGCAAGAGGAACGTTGGTAAGCATTAGCTGAAGGTGGAAGAACTGATTTTAGTTGATTTTAAAACAAGTAATAAGATATAATTTAATTTTTAAAAGGACAACTTGTGGATTGCTGATACCGGGATTAGAAGAAATGGACAAGGAAAATAATAGAAGAGGTTGCATTGTACTATACATTTAAAAAGTAGTTTATACTCCAGTAAGTGAAGGAGGGATGAGGAAGTGGAGCTAAAAGACGTTGTGTGTATCACTTCACCATGACCTGGAAATCAGTTGCTTGTCAGATGCAAAAGACAGCAGAGTCAGAGCATGAGTGTCTTTGTCCACTGCAGGCTGCTTCTGATGTTGAAGTGAGGAATAAATAGCACATGATGGGTTCCAGAGTTACCAAGGACCTTCTATTTGTATAAACACAAATATGGATTAAATTGTAGCCTTGAAAATGGCAAATGAGAAATTTGAAATGACTGCAAAGATTCAGAGATGAGTCATAATTAAAGCTGACATTTTTAAAATCATCTATAGTGGGAGTGTGTTGTAAGTAAGATAACTAGGTGAAAATTTCTAGTGAACAACATGCAGAGAGATAATTTACATATTAAAAATCAACCATTTGGGTTTCTTTTGCACTTACAGAATAATTAGATTAGGATGAGATAGAAGCAATACAAGTCAAGAAGAGAAATTAGCAAACTTTAAGAATAAGAATGTATAGTATCTCATTCAAGAAATGAACATGTCTTAGTAAGTTCAAGGTCCTTAAAAACTCTGTCAAGAATTAAAATAATTTTAGAGAATAAGCGCAGAATAATTATCTTTTCTCTAGTTGCTAGGTCAGCAACAAAATTACAAGAAGGGTTTCATGGAGTAGTACAAATGGAAGACACCTTAAAGTGAAAACACAGGTAAATATTTTGACAAGAGTCAATTAGGAGAAGATCAAATGAAAAGGACAATTGGACCAAATGAAAGACTGGGTTTCATTTATTTGTTTTGGGGAATGGAAGGAGGTATTTGCTTGCCAGGTGTTTGTTTACTGTAAAATGAACATACCTGCAGTAACTGCTAAGCAAAAAATCACTCTGAGAGGATATCATTGATGGTGTTCAAATTAAAAAAAAGTTTTTTTCTTATGATTCATTGGGGATATTTCATGTTTCAATAAAATAAAAAGAATACAAATGCATAGTAAAATTTAAGAATAATTTCAGGATGGTTGGGAAAATTTCTTGTATTTTCATCTGAATTGAAGATTGATAAATGTAAATAATTGTTGGACAACATTGTACTATTGTCTTTCTATGGCAAATGAGGCAAATAAGAAAAGGATCCATGGTAAAAATTTGTTCAATAGATCCTGTAAAAGGAAATGACAAAAATTTTAGGATAGAGACCAGAACTACTGGATACCTTGGCAACATTTATTTTAATGTAAATAGATGAAAAAGTTAAAGTTGACATAGATTTAAAATCTTAATGAATTTATATGTAGCAAACGATTAAATAATTGTAAATGAAATTGTAATGACCTCTTATATGAACTACAAGGTCCTCCCAAGCCTGTTGTCACTTTACTTCAGATTCTGTTACAAATTCAGAAATCCGTGCTGGCAACAAATTCAGATGCTACGTTTAGACACTCACAATTAAATCTCTGCTAGCAGAACATAGTTTAAAATATTATATAGCACATTTTAGAAATAAAAATTAAAAGAGTATAGTTTTAAGAAGGGAAAATTTAGCTGCCACTATGACAAAATGTCTAAGAAAGTAAATTTGAAAGACTAAAGCTTTACTTTGGCTCCTGGTCTTAGAGGTTTTAGTCCACCATGATTAGCCTGCACCTTTTGTCTGTGACAAGAAAGACCATCTTGGTGGGGAGCACACCTGCTCAAAGCATGCTGACTGCAGATCGCTTCTGTCCTTAAAGCACTCCTCAAGTGGATTCTTTCCTGGAGCTAACTCTTAAGTCCTAACATGTCCATCACTTTCTAGGGTACTATCAGATGAAAAGCCACCACGAACACACATGCTTTAGGGAACATTTCAGAATCAAATCATGAAAGATAACCTTGTCCTCTTCTACCTGTCATGCTCTTCTGATTGTACCTGGAATATTAGACCTAGAATTCTACTAAATGCTCTGGACCATGATTTGACCTTGAAAATAACAGCATAGGTAATCTGAAGGCAGCAAACTCAATTTAGTTCACCTCCTCTTGTGTTTGTGTTTAGAGTATAATGTTTTTGTAACTCTCTATGTCCATTTTGTCTGAAGCTACTTTTGACTCAAAGACAAGTTGTCGTTTTTAGGATAAAAGTAGAATTGAAAAGTTGTGATAGTGATTGTTTGATCTGTAACATTGAAATAGTTCCTAACGGAGCCTTTAAATTTTCTTCTGCTTATTTGGAATGAGGACAGAGGAGACAATGAGTCTTTGTGCCCAGAAATTATGAAAATTCTAAACCCAGATTGGATTACTTACTTCCAGGCTTATTCTGTGTGAAACAAAAATGCTAACAATTTGTTTAAGATTCTGCTAGTCTAATATATATATATATATATAATTGGATTACTTACTTCCAGGCTTATTCTGTGTGAAACAAAAATGCTAACAATTTGTTTAAGATTCTGCTA
>NW_004524582.1:7910055-7916020 GCF_000260255.1 Octodon degus | reverse complement strand
TGATAACTAGTATCTTATAGCTCTGTATTAAAAATAATATATTAAAATGTTTACAATGCTAGCACTTTGTCATAGCTAATTTATCTTACTCCTAGATTTTAAGAATTTTAGAAACATTATGCCAAAGTCTAATTTTGCTAAGATCCATTAGAAAAGTGTTAATTAAATGAAAAAAAAACTAGAAAATCTTAAAACTATTAATATCTTTTTTCTTCCTCTAACATGATTTTCTTGATTTTCAATGAGCCAATATTTGCTGTGATCCAAATGTATTCTGAGAATAAAGCATTACTGTAAATATCCCACAGCAAGATATAGATTCTACTAATTACCATATGTCAAATTTTCAATCTTCCCACTTAGTAGCAAGTTACTAATTTATTTTTTGTTGCTTAATGCTGGTGATGATTTTTTTTTTTTTACAGAAAAACTGTCTTTATATAATAGAGTATACAAAATAGGATTGACTCAATTTTCTAATAATTTTTTCAAAATATTAATAACATTTTGAACAGACCTTTATTTACCTTGAACAAATTCTGTGTTAAGTTTTAATGTTATTGTAGCTCACTGTAGACCAAATAACATCTCAATCTACAGCAGGCAAATACTGTGGTTATAATAATTTATTGCAGTGTCTCAGCCCAGAGCCATAATAACACATTTATTTAACCAATTAAGCACAAAAGCAGCATTATTGTCAGAGATGTGATATATGACCTGAACATAATTTTGTTAATGAGAAACAAGAAATGCCTGCTAAGTAGGGCAGGTATTCTGTCTTCACACACTGCTAATTATTTCTGACATATGTCAGATTGAATGGTCTCATCTAATAAAAACTACTGACTAGAGAAATCTGGTTGAAAATGGGACTTTAGCTTTTATTGATAAAATATTTGTTAACATAGAGCTTTAGAAAGTTCCATAAAAGTTTGCTATAGACTGTGGTTACAGACATTGTGGGAAATCTCCTGTGTACTCAGTCAATGATAAATACTAATGCCATTTCAGGTCTTTGTCTATTATGAACTTCTAGAGAAAAACCTTTACTCCCAATTTCTAATTACCCTGACTCCCAAATGGATCCACCCACAAAATCCCTGGGCTTAAACTGAAGCCAAGTCGTAACTCATAAAATCCCTTTAAATCCCTCAACACTTTCTTCTTTCTTATAAATCAACATTTTATGTAAGAATTGGAAATATTGAAGATACATGTTTTTCAAATGCCTTTTACATTTTAGTGAACTTTTTATTTGTGCTTTGTTTTAGTTTCAATTTTCATTTAAATTTTTTAATTGTTGGTTGACAAAAATCAGTAAATTAAAACCTAAGTAAGCCCAGGAAGTATCAGGTAGCTGGGAGGGGGTAGGGCATGACTAGGAGGAAACTGAAAGTCCAGATTTAAAAAAGAAAAAAAGCATATGCCAAAATAAAGGATAATTATCTTTACTGATGAAAATTGAAAATATTCAAATGAATGGGCATCAAATCACTGAGATAATCCACTATAATTCATAGAACACCTATTTTCCTGCAGCACCTGAAAATGGTCCATCTTAACAGTTTTTCTTGTTCCTCATTTTGTTTTATATGCATAAACTTAGATATGAAAGTTACACATGCAGATTTTTAAAAATGTTATGTTGAAGAAGTTGTATAGAGAAGCAATTGTAGTATTGGAAATATACATTTTTATACAGATAATTTAAATACCTTTAGTTTTATTTATACTTTGAAATTAGTATTGATTTCATATGTTTTCTACAGAAAAAAGTGGAACTTAATATCTGCACATAATAGTACTTTCTGAATGCCCATTTCACATCTCTACTCATTGTCTGATAAAATGACAAGATTTATCCTAAGTATATACCATAATCAGTTTATAAAAAATAGTGAATTAGTTCAATCCCCGGTTCTACCAAAAAAAAAAAATAGTGAATTAAAAAGAAATTGTCTTTACTGCTCAATCTGAAAATTAGTCAAAGTTGTTACTTTGATAAAACAATAATGATATTTCCTATCGTTTACTGGGTTTCTATGTCCAATTTTGCTATGTTAAATTAAAATATAGAAATACATTTTAATGACTTATAAAATGTAAACAAAATTTAATCACTTTTTAATGATATATGTCAGTTTTATATTTGCTTCTTTGTACCTGATTTTTCTGTTCACCGGTATGAATCATTAATCAAAATCTAGTAGCTTTTCTATATTCTTGAAAATAATGGTAGCTAAATAGGATCAAATACATTAAAAAATAATTTTCATTCCTGGTTGTTTTGTTTTATATATCTTGGGTATACTAAGGACCTAATGTTTCTTTATATAACACATAATGTGATTCCATATTGGAGTATAAGGTTACTACTGTGTACTAAAACTTCAAATCTTTTGTAATGAAGTTACATTTTATGAAAAACATAGTGTGTTTATCTGGCAAGTAATAAGCACATCAAACTCTGATTTCTTATATAAAAAATATTCCCAGTATTCTATTGCCTTGTGATAAATTAAGAAAACTATTTTCAGAATTCTTTCCACTTCTTATTTTCTAATCTAATATTATTGAAAAATATGACTGCTATTTCAGCACTATCACTAATTGAGGTAAGTTTTACATTGTCTGAAAACAAGTCCACATGTCGTAAGTGTTGTCCAACTTTAATGGAAATATTTAGTGCATTTTTGTTTTTTACTACTGAACAGTTTCAATCACACCTAAACTGTTTCTATCAGGTCCTTCAAAAAACTCAAAGATGATGAATTCTGATTACTTCAGTTTCTCTTAGCAAGCAATAGTATTCTATTTACCTAGAGATTCCTCTGTAATTAATCCATTAAAATTACATGAACTTTTAAAGGTCTTTTGCCTCGTTTTTTCTTAGAATCATTTGTATCAGTCAGCTTTCTCATTGTTGTAACAAAATACCTGAAAATCATTGGAGGAGATCATTGAAAATGCTGATGGTTTCAATGTACTCAATCCATAATCGGACAGCTTCAGGACGCCACTGAGAGGTGTGGTGGAATGGATGGATTCTTACCTCTTGGCAACCAAAATGGAAAGAGAGAAGGAAGAGGCTACAGCTGGAGATACAACCTCCCCGAAATGATCCTGGTGTTGCACCTCTTCCAACTACTCCCCACCTTTGAATGAGACATTACATGGATGAGTATGTCACTCCACAATCCAGTCACTTTCCAAAAGCCCCACCTAACACTTCAGACTTTAGGATGATATTCTAAATATAAAGCATCATTCTTATTTGAATACTTCATGCTCCAACTTCCAATAGAAATTGGAATGAATCTGCTTTCATAATATTGAATAATTAATTAAAATTGTAGTTAGTTCTGATTTTTTTTCTAAATACAAGGTTTAATTGATAAATATTATATCATCTGTGAAAAGCAAAAAAATAGCATCCTTGTCTTCTCTCTTTCTCACAGATACAGAAAAAAACAAACAAGGAGAAACTGTAGCCTTCTTTAGGATGTATATAGTTAATTACATGCCAGGGACTTCCAGGGTGAGTATATGCCAGTACCTGCTGGAGATATTGCTTATGTGTGCTTAATGAAAGGTTAACATTATTGCAATTATTGTTCTTTCTTGCTCTTATTTTTAGACCTATATTTTTCAACATTTCTTTTGAAATTATATCATTTTCAGAAGAGTGGATTTTTAAGTCTCTTATTCTCTTTAAGCTTTTAAATGTTAATGTAAACAAAGAATATTGCTATTTTCTTTTCTTCATAGACCCCCTCATTCATTCCCTTCTTTGCATTATTTTTATAAATTATGTAAGGAATTGTTATAATTTATGAGGATGAAGATCTTCAATAGATTGCTTACTATATTTATTTATTTTAATTATTAAAATAGAGGAAATAGAAAAATTGATTAAACATAAATGTAGCTATTTCCAGAAAAATAAAGAAAAATTTAAAATCAAATTAGATGATATAAGATGACTTTAATATTTTCAGGGAAGCAAAGCAAAGACAAAGCAATTACTCAGAAAGACATATAAAACTTTTGCAACTCAAATGAGAAGTTTGAATATTTTACATTGTCACTGAATGGAAATAAAAGAGTGTCCCATTTTAAACAATACTAATACTGAAAATAGTGAGGATGGATGGAACTTTTGAACTTAATTAGAACTTTGCATCAGAATTGTCACCTGAGAAAGATATGATATTTCCCCTATAATAATTTGAAATGCAACTTAGCAAACAAGCACATAGATGTATTAAGGGGATGAAATCTGTTTAGTCCCAAGAGACATAAAGCATGTTTGTGCTTCAAAAGACTGAATGATTTTTCTCTCCCAACAAGTAGACAGCTTTCTGCAATAGTAACATTGCCTTCAAAATATCCTAAGAAATCATAAAATCTATGATCTTGGATCAACTGGGATAAATCAATTTCCCTTTGCTTACATTCAAAATGAATCAAAGACCTAAATACTGAAACCAAAACCCTAAGTCTACTAGAAGGAAAAATAGATAGAAATCTTGAAGGCAGAACCTTCATGAACAAAAGCCAGACTGCATGGAAAACACTACAAAGAATAAACAAATAGGATCTAACTTCATTAAAAAGCTTTTGAATAGCAAAATAAATCATCAACTGAGTGAAAAATAGCCAATACAGTAGGAAACAATTATAGCCACCTGTCTAACCTATGAAGGACCCATATAAAACATATAAAGTAATGAAAGAAAACAAATTTAAAGGCCCACTCCTAAAATGGGCACCAAGATAAAGATGAAATTCCCACAAGAAATACAGATAGCAAATAAACATATGAAAAACTTTTCCACATCAGTTTTCATTCAAGAGATGTAAATTAAAACCATTCTGTGATTCCATATCACTCCAAAAAAGTGACCATTATCAAGATATTAATTACTACCAAATGCTAGCAGGGCTGTGGGGTAAAAGCAACCACTCTTTACTATTGCAAGGTGTGCAGAATGGTGCATTCGTAGGATCACAAGTCCATTAAACCCAACTATTTCTCTTCTTGGTGTATTCTCAAAAGTATTAGAAACATCATACTACAACCATATATGGGTGCCTGTGTTTATAGCAACACAATTCTTAGTAGCTGAATTTTGGAAACAACTCAAATCTCCATCAACTGAGGAATGCCTTTTTTATATAATAAAGTATTACTCACCCATAAAGAAGTATAACTTTAAAATTTTTGTAGGCAAATGGATGCAACTTAAGATCATACTCATCCCTGCTCCCAGCACACGATGAGACGGGGATGGAGACTGGATGAGCTGGTATGCGCCTATAATCTCAGTGCTTGGGAGGCTAAAGACAGGAGACTCACTATGAGTCCAATCTATAAAGTGAGAACCTGTAGCAAATGCATAAAAAATGAAAAGACCATACTCACAAGTGAAATAAACCAAACTCATATGTGGAAATATTTGATGATTTCTCTAGTGTGAGAAGCTAAAGAGTTAAAAATATCTAAAATGTACAATATATATTGAAAATGGGCTGAAATTGTTCAAAAGGAAAGAGAAACTGGGATGGAGGAAAGAGAAACAGAAGGAAGGGAAAAGGAAACATACAGACATACAAACACGATAAAATATTCATACTGCTAAGTTCTCTTAGTTTATGGAAAAGAAAGTTTTGTGCTTATGTTTTTTATCTGTTCTTATAGTCTAAATTTACAATCTGAGCAACAAGTTTGAAGGAAATAATTCACAACCTATTAGCCATTGTGGCTTTCCTAGTATCTATTTGAAATTTTGGAACATTGTTCTTTTTCTCATTGAAAAATGTTTCCTTCTCACCCTTCCTAAAAATCAAGAAGAAATGAAAATTATGTTCAGAGCTCATCTTTAAATTTTTTTTATACCTGCAAGACTTTGACAGGTTCTACCTAACTATGAGTCTAAATTTTGACTGTGTTGTTTTGTTC
>NW_004524582.1:7897953-7909955 GCF_000260255.1 Octodon degus | reverse complement strand
TTTTGAGCAATGTTGGACTTCTTGGAACTCTTTTAACTTGGAAAAATCATGGTTAAATAATCACCTCTTTTTGTTCCAAGCAATAGTGTATTTGCCAAGAGAGCTGCATAACTGAGATAAAACTCATCTTCATTTTTCTCAGTTGTCACAAAGTTTGGGGCAAAACCCTCAGCTCTGCATGTCCCGGAAGGCAAGGCTCAGCTAACCTTACCAAAATGCCAATTAAGGAGACCAGCAGTAGTGAAGGCCAGAAAAAAATCTAGGGAAAGATGTTCACAGAAACTTTGGGGTCTTACAGAAAAAGGAAACAAAGGTAAGATTTTGAGATTTGTCTCTACAAATCCTGAAATTTTCCTTAGTTGCTTTTAGCTTCCTCAGTCTTGAAGAAGGATGAGGCAGATTTAGTAAATTTAAGTCAGGTAACCTTTATCATACTCCTTAAGGGACTAGTAGCCCTATGGGGGAAGTGGAGCAGAGATCTGGCCCAAAAGTAGCAAAGCAGGCAGATAGAATGAAGGTAGAGAAGCCAAGCCATATGCAGCGTTTAGTCATGTAATAGATGTCTGTCAACCCACCTTCTAAGCTCCTGTGACCCAGGAAACAGATAAAATAATTCCAGATTTTTTTTTCCTATGCCTACCTTACAAATTCAGGCTGATGCCGCTGTCTACCTGATCCTGTAAAGCCCCCATATCTCTTCCTTCTAGCAGATTATCTTTTTTTTTAAATGTATTTGGTACAGGATCTCACTAGCAGCTTGGACTTGTAGTGATCCTCCTGTTTTCAGCCTCCCCAGCACTGGGATTACAAGCATGTGCCACAATGCCTGCTCTCAGTGGTCAACTCAGGCTGCTTGGCGGTGGGGCCAGCATGGCATGTGGTGCCTGTGATGGAGGCCCCATCCCTGAGATTGTCTATGCGGGCACTTAGTCTGTTGAGCTATCTCTGCAACCCAAGTTTATCCTTTTTAATGAATATTTTCTTATGATATTAGCCTAGTTAAAATCATCTGCTGAACTCCTGTTGCATTTTGTCTTTTATAGGGTAATATACATTATATATAAAGTTTATTAAATGGTACATAAAGAGAACACTTGACAGGATACCAATAACATAGTTCACTTCAAATATTAAATTGGCAAATAATACTACTGTGGATACATAAAAGTCTAGTTCTCCAAATAAGTGTTATTCATTTACAATAGATGGAAGGGCTGGAGAGATAGCCCAGGGACTTAAGTGCCTGCCTGGTAAGCACAAGGTCCTGAGCTCAATCTCCAGTAGAACAATAAATAAATAAATAAATGGAATTGTGGATTCTCTACAAAGTTTTAGAATAAAATTAAAACCCCTTCCCATGAATATGTACATCCACATTTATAGCAAAAAAAGAGCAAATCATCTTTTAACTTGCTTCCCTGAACCACTCCACCTTTGTCTTCAGGGATTAAGACAGGTATCTTGCAAGAAAAAGCGTTTTCTGAGTCAAGTATAGCTGTGTTTTGATGACAGACCCATCAAATGTTTGGTGATATTAGATAACGAAATACTCCATTATTTCCCATAGAAAGATAGTCACAATATGAACCAAAAATCTTGACCTAGTGATGAATTTCATATGTTCAAAACTGCAAGTGGGTGGATAGTTAATAACTTCTTAAGTAAAAATAGAAGTACTGTAAAGATGTTCAAAGCAACTACATTGCTAAATTTATTTCACAAGCTAAAATTATATGTAGCATTGTGATTTTAATTACCGGCTACATAGGTCATTTCCTATAACCTTTAGAGAGCTGATTTCTGATTATTCTTTCAAATGCTAACTGAACACATGTGGAATGCTTGTTCTCGTTACTTTAAATCTGCACTAGCAACATCTAAACTGATAATCCTTTCTAACTTGTACAGATATACCACGATTCCACATAAAACATAATTAAATCAAGCAGTGTCTTATCAGGCATCACTGGTATTTTGTGTTTCATTTTGATTTATATAGTTCACAATGAATTTGGATCTACTTAAGTTCTGAGTTTATCATTACTTTGGGTTTTTATGAGCACTTACTGTAAATTATTTTTCTGGACAGGTTTTTCTTATAATATGAAGAAATAGCTTCTAAAATGATAGACTAAGAATAGAGTGTTTTCTTCCATTTAGTATCTCATAGGTCAGTCTTACTCTAGCTAGCCTGTTGATTTGGTGTTGACATCTCCACGTTTCCTCCATTGTCTGAAATTGCTTTGTTCAAGTACTTGAATATTTCATGGAACTGCAGGTGAAGATCTGAATTAAAAAACCATATTCTGTATTTAATATAAAAAACTTGCACATAAATTAATCTTAAAAATAAATTCTACTACATAAAATTTTTATTTAGATTCATTATCAAATGCCAGGAACTCAGAGGCAGAAAATAATTAAAAAAAGGAGTTTTCTTTTGAAAGTTTTAAATACATTCTTTTTCATAGAATGTTTGCAAGAATCAAAGAATAACAATAACATAAATATTTTTTTAAAGTGCAGCATCAGCTCTTAAAACAGACAGAGCTGACATTTTGAGGTGTGAAAAGGAGATTAATTCTGGATAGAGAGACAGAGTATGCTAAGAAAATATAAAAGCTTTTCGGCAGATAAAAAAAAAATCTCTTTACTGTTTCCTATTGCTGTTCTCTATTTGCAAAATTATCCACACATCTACTAGTTCTCTTAGGGAAAGCAGAGAAATAAGAAAAAAAACATTTGAATGTGAGTGGTTGAAGTATTATGAGAGCATTTTTTGAAAGGAAATGTTTTGGAAAAGATAACTTTCAAAGGCACTACCTAAACAAAACTGTCAGGAAGGTCTTAGCATATATTATTTGTTAAAAGGTTGCTTTCAGACTGCTTTGTATTACTTTGCTCTGTCCTTGAAACTTTCATTTTTCATGTCCTAACAAAACTTTACTGGGCTACCAGGTTAGGTAAGCTCCCTCAGCTTCTAATTTTGATGGAGTAAACATAACAATAAACTTTTTGAAGTAATAGCAATTGTAACCCAACTGGCTTTTAGATGACTTTATTTATGGAATCTAATAGTTTTGCTGTAAGTCTCTCTAGCTTTAGTTAAGAGACGTCTTAGCTGTATTTAATACCAGCATGAAATAAATGAGTTATTGTTAACTACCAATATAAAGCCTGTTAAACTTTTAGTAGATGCTTATGCAAATTTGTCAGTAGGTACCCAGCCAGTGGACCCACTTGCAAAATGGAGAGTACTCAGTATTTTCCATAGGTCCTGTAATTCATGTTCCTCCAGGAGTAATAAGAGTTGGCTAGTTTATTTGAGAAAATACCCAATGGCCATGGAAGATAAAAAACCTACATGGATTAAACCCTACATTTAAGAGATATCTGCTAATTGGCCTATGAAAAGTTCTAACTAGTATTTTTATAATTACAAACTTTTTTTTTCAGAACCGGGGATTGAACTCAGGCCCTTGCGCTTGCCAGGGAAGCACTTATTTCACTAAGCCATTTCCCAGGCCCCCCTAAAACAACTTTTTTTTTTTTTTTTTACAATTACAAACTTTAAAAGGTTGTTACATTCTAGATCTTTCCAACGTCTCAATAGCTGTCCAATGTATTAGAGATGAGATCAGTGGTATATGGGATGCTGTGGTTCCCTGAGCCCTAACTTTATGGGAAGTCACTACTCTCTCCTTGATGAGGATCATTTTTACTGTATTCATAATTATCCTGTTGTTATCATTTGTCCCATGCATGTTTAATCATTTCTTTGTCTTTTTCTCCTCCAGATTTAAAGCTATTCTGTATACCCAAGATAAAAATGCCTGGTGTCTATTGAGGGCTGTTAGATAGAACCTCTGGAAAGTATCTCAACTATGATCCTTTCAGCCTGAAGGAGCCAGAGCAGTCATTGCCCATGATTCCCTCTTAACAGTTTGGGTTATTTCTTCCGAGCTGGGAATGCTGTAGTCAACAAAATTAGAACTACTATAAGCAGTCAGACAGGGCAGGTCCTCAAGGAGACAATAAGGAAGACAAGGTGACTTTGCAACATTGGAAGAGATAGCCACTCCCACTTTAGGCCAGACATTAAAAAAAAAAAAAAAAGAGTACAAAAATGCAGCCACATACTTCCCTAGGCATGAGCATCAGAGATTGCCATTCTAACTAGGTATCAGTCACCTTGAATGAGCCCTAAAGAGTCACTAACTCAACTCCCAAAAGGAAGAGACCCTGTCCAGTATTCACATCTACTTGCTACTTGACTTGCTTCCCCATTTGATTCTGATTTAATCAATTTTTCTTGAGCAATGATGCTTGTAATCTCATTGTTTAACCATAGTTTGTCCCACCTCATGCCCACCTAAGAAAATTCCCATGTTTTCCACCACCTTAGACCTGCCTCACCACGTGGTTTTATTTTCTAAAAGTCCTTAGAAGAGACAGATTCCTGGGGATAACCCACTTGGGGCCCCATTTTGTCTCTCTCTCTGATAGAAGCTTTCTCTTCCCTAATCAATATATTCTTGTCTTTAAAAAATAAAATAAAAAGAATTAATCACAAATTCTACAAGCCACTCCATGACTGCATGAGGCTTTGGGAAGACAACTAGATACAAACCAAAAACTTGTCCAAATATTTTACTTGAGTAATAGCATTATTCTTCACAGAGAGGCCCTTGCGTTTGATTGTGCATTTTCTCTTCAAGGGAGTCTGAGCGACATCACAAGATCCAAAGCAGCATAAGTTATGGTTCTATTGTTCTATTAGCTTTTGAATGGATATGTGAAAGCATTGATCCAGAGAGGTAATCCAGAGTGTTTTTTGGGATATTTTGGACTCTAGATTTGATAAAATGATTAGATTTGAACAACTGACAACACTTGTAGCATTAAATAATGATAAAATGACAATTGAAGCTCTGTATAGAAATAAGCAGTGAAATATAGTCTGAGGGAGGAGAGGAAGAGAGAGTGAGAGAGAAAAGGACAACAGGAGAGACAGAGACAGAGAGAGAGAAAGACAGAGAGAAATAGATTAATATTCACCAACCCAGCTACATAAACAAAATCTATTCAGAGCTTCTTTACTTATATATATTAAATTTTTCCTCATCTGATACTAAGATCACAAAAAGTGTTATTTCTCCTAGAATTCTGGTTTTCACAAAGGCAAATACTTAGAAGTCTAAACAATTTTTGCTTTTAGAAAATTGATTTTGACTCCAGCATTGACTAACATGACTCACACCTTCTTTGTCAGGCTCAACATGTTCATTTATGGGATGAAGTGCAAACTTCCTTCCTTCCTTTATGGAGCAGTGAATTCTTTTCTTAGAATTTCACCATTATGTATCATTCTTATATCATAATAGGTTTTGTGATTCTGCTTTTTTTCTATATCTTCAGATGTATAGAATTTATATATCTCCCTTCTTGCAGATTCAAAATAACGTCCTCTACCACATAAAACTCCATATAAATCAGTTTGCATTTTCAAAATTAGTTCCGTTCTATAAATTATAAATAATTCAGTTATAGAGAAAATACAGTTAAAAGAAAGTAAAACTAACTTGGCTAATTTGAGATTGTGAGAACTGTATAACTGTGGTACAACATAAAATCATTATATCATTAAAAGAAAATATTTTGTGGTAATTGATAGTGTTCTCTAGTCTTTTCATGTACATATTCAAATTCAAAACATGTATATTCCCATAGTTGAAGAAACTTAACATCATGAAAAATTAATAGAAGCATTTTCAGTTCAAAGAAAGAAATTTTCCAGTTCTTTTTATTTTATTTTGTTTCTATTTCTACATTTATCAAACATAATTAGAAGCGAGACCAGATGATCTCACAAGAATGCGTCTGTGTTATCCAAGGTTTACTAAAGAAACAGAACCATTAACCGTGTATTTATCATCTTGAATCACGTATGTATGTTATCATATATCATATATTATACAGAGAGAGAAATAAATAAATACTGAGACAGAGACAGAAACCAACTCAGAGATTTGAGTTGTTAGCTTGCATAATTAGGAAGGCTGAGAAGTTTCTAACGTCTAAAATTGGAAGGCCATGTCAGGCCAGGTTGTTCACACCTGCAATCCCAGCGCTCGGGACTCAGAGGCAGGAGGATCACTACAACCTTGAGGCCAGCAGGGGATACAAAATGAATCTAAAAGTAGCCTGAACTTCACAGTGGAAGTCTGTCTTAAACAATCCAATAAATAAAATAAAATAAAGCAAAATAAAATTGGAAAGCCTAATAGCTTGTATGATTTCTGTCCTTCCCCAAAGACCTGAGAACAAGATGTACTAGTAAGCCCCAGTCTGAAGATTTAAATTGTCTGAGGGCATTGGAAAATGCATGCTCCACCTCCAGCAGAGAAAATTAATTTGCATTCTTATTGACAAGCCTTACAGATTCAAATATCAATTTCTTTAAGAAATGCCCTCATAGACATATACAGTGCTAATGTTTTACCAGATATCTGGGTATGTAATTATGTCCAGTTTACTAAGCTTTTACAGCTTTGTAAAATTCACAGAAAAAAATAATTGCAGCTTCTAACTAGAAAAGAACAAGAAGCATATATATATATACTTCCTTTTGGAAGGGGATAATTTACTTTTGTTTTAATGTTTTTTTTTTCAATCTTATATGTATAGCTGGGACTCAGTAATCCTCCTGTTTACAGCTTCTCAAGTGCTGGGAAATCAGGCATGTGCCACCAATCCCAGTCTCAATCCCAATCTCAGTGGCCCCCAGGATGAGGCCGGCAGCCCAGGTCCAGAGATGGAACTCCAGGCTCCTGCACCTGTCTAAGCAGTTGCTTTAGTCCACTGAGCTATTTGGCCAGCTCTGATCATGCTGATTTCTGATTTGCCCTCAAGGCATCTTGCTTCTGTGTGTATAAAGTAATATCTTGACTAGTAATACCCTTTTTAGCCCCAAATTTATATGTGATTTATTTTTAGTCAAAATTCAATTTATTTATTTATTTAGCTTTTCTTTTTGTCTAAAAATATCAGGATTAATCTACCTAATGAATAACCAGCAGTGGGGTTCCAGGAGATGGCTCAGTAGGATAAACACTTCCATGGCAAGTGCAAGAGTCTGAGTTCAATCCCCAGTTCATCAAAATAAAAAAGAATAACCAGCAATATGTAGACTATAGTCTTAACATTGTCCTGTCTTTACATTTTCTGTTGTAGATCAATTACTCCAGCATTTGTAGCTTTGTTCTCCTGCAGACATGCAGGATATGAGTAAAATGTAGCCGTTCTCTTTCTCCTAGAATTCAGCACATGTGTCAGTTAGTCCAAGTGGCAGTAGAAACTTTGATCTTAAATAAAACATCCTTAGCTTGTCCTTATTGTACACACTCCTACCAGCATTCTGGTCTTCGTACAGTATTTGGAGCTTCTTACGGTTTTTTGAATTATTCTAAGGCTTCTGTCTACTGCACCTCCAAATTAACCTAGCTATACTCACAATCCAGTTACTGTATTCCTAAACAGTCCTGTGTTCAGAAATGGAGCTAAGCCAGAAAATGTGGACACTGGAGAAATAACAAGGAACAATGCATTCTTTCTGTCTCCTCCCCTCTTTCACTGCATAGTGCTAAGAGTGAGGAATGTTCTACCTCTGGGTCTTTTCTTCCTTGAAACCACAAAACTACAGACTGAAACCTCTTCTGTCTTTTTTTTTTTTTTTTTGAGACAGGGTCTTTTCTAAGTCAGTAAATGATTGAGGCTGGGCTTAAGCTGTGGTATTTTAGGTAAGGGTCTACAGGGTGCTTAGTGTCTCACTACTAGATGGGACTCGTAGTGGCCTGCCTGTTTATAGCCTCACAAGAGGTGGGATTAAAGGACTGCTTCACCACGCTCAGTCTCAATTGCTGTCTCAGTGTGCCCCAAGGGTGGGGCTGGCACAGTAGGTGAGATCGAACCTATGGCCCCTGCACCTGCTTGCAGGTGCCTTAATCTGCTGAGTTATTTGGTTGGCCCAGGTATTCTTCTATTTCAATGTACAAGGGTTTGACACTGGGTCCAGTAATGAGAAAGTTGACTTTTCCTAGTGTTCAGACATAATACATGACATTCACAACTTTAAGAAGATAGATTGAATTTAACTCATGAGATCAAGGTATTTGCTACTATAATGTCCTGAGGAAAGATCTCATGCAGTGGTTCACTGGGACGCCAGTAAGCAGAGGCTCATCAGACATACTGCTGACCTTCTCATTAGTATCTGACCATAGAGGAGGCAGGGAGAGTTAGATGGATGAAATAAAATATACATGAATGCCGTTCCCATCCAAAGTTCTTGCTTTATCTTGGTCTTAACCATCCAGAAGAAGTGTATAAACACGACGTATACAAAGTAAAGCCATATTAATATGCTGAGTTGTAAAAGGCTCAAGTCAACAACTTCTGAGATTACCAGTCATGGGGATGACCCACTACTATTATCGTCTACTGGCCTATATTGTATTAGTTTGCTGAATTCACGCACCTACAGAATTTAAACAAAAAATGAGGATATAAATGCAGGACCATTTTGTCGTGGAAAAAAAAATATATATATATATATATATAATAAAGTAGATATACAGCTACTTTCTCTTAGTTCAATGAGAAGAAAGATTTGTACTAAGAGTGTTTGGACAGTATATTATGTTTGCATCTTGTACTATGAATAGCTACTGCAAAGACAAAAATATGCAATGTATTAATTATTGTAACTGTCCTACTAATCTGTTTTGAAACTGTCTCATTGCTATTTCTATCTCAATAAAATTGTTTTAAAAAACGTTCCATCTTAGGAGAAGAATACAATAGGTTGCAGATTCCTTTAGTCAAGGCAGAAAAGCTGTTCATGCTAAAATATAAAGATGGCATAATTTCTATAGACAATGGCCTTCAAGTTCTGGATGCAAAATGGTTTAAAGATAATGCCATTTATTTTTGGGGATAAATTGTAATTGTGAACATCATCGTTGTTGGGAGCTACATGCCTGAAGAAGCATGAAGGAATTTTTCAGTACAGCAAAACATTGGAAGTATGTGTTCTGATTCATGCACAGAGCAACTGCTCATCACTGTCCATTCCCAGAGTGCTCTGATACTCCTACAGGTCTCAGTAGGTTACTATGCTGAATAGTCTGTCTCTATGCAAAGAAGGAGCAGTATGCCACATCCTTATGAGCTCTTTTGATGGTCAAAGTAGAAGCAGCCACTGACAATTTCAGAAAAGGTAGAGTAATGGTGGTGGAATGCTTTGTACTGAGGAATAATGATAGGACCTCACCTCTTGCAAGTGTGAGGTGAACCACTGCCAGGAATTTAGTTATCTAATTGCCTTATTCTACTGTTCTAGAAAAAATAGAACCTCAGCATTGTATGAAAAAGTAATTTGATAGAATCAATATTTAAAGCTTAGTGTGTCACTCTAACAAGTATGTGCACTCAAAAAGTATTAAGCAATAAAAATGTAGTGCAAAATGGAGGAGGGTGTTTAATAGATAAGATGTACTTTGTAAGCTCTGTAAATTATTTACCAGACTGTGAAATATTTATTTGTGAGTAGTGGTGATAGATACCAAGACCTTCACACAGAGCTATAACTCAATTTATCTATCATTTATCTATCAATCAATCAATCAATCAATCTATCTACCTATCTATAATTTGTCTGTCTGCCTATCTATTATCTATCATCTATCAATCATCTATCTGCCATTTTAAATTTTGAAATAAAATTTTGCTATTCAAGCTGACTTCCAGTTTGTATGCTTCCTGCTTCAGCCTCACAGATATCTGAGGTTATAACATGTATGATTTTACCTTGTTTACATCAAATTATTTCTAGAGGTATATAAAAATAGCCATACAGTCATTAGAGTGGAATGCAAACTTGAATAGCTTCAATAAGTACAGGGGATTGGAAAGGGTTTATAGAGCATCATTCTGCATGATGTCATTCTGGTGTCATGCTGTGGCATGGAGGCCAGGGCTTGGGCTGTGTGCTCCACTCTTTCTTTCTCATGCAGTTGACCTACTTTGTCTCAGCTCCACCATGAACTAATCAGCTTTGATCCACCATTCTCTTTCACTTGTACATTTCTGTCTTTGGTCCAGCTGAGCACAGACTGAATCTTTTTCAAATATTAGCCTAATTAACTCTTTTTCTTTATGGTGTAGGTATTGGCTATTGGAAAGTTCAGTAATTCAGATAACTCATGTAAGAGAAGTGAGCTGATTTCTCTGTCCAGTTAGACTGGCAGTTGATCTAGCAGCAACCCCATTCAAAAACTTCATTTCTTTAGATATAGGGCACTTGCTCTTCAAACCATGGCACACAGATCTCACTTGTCGTCGTTGTGTGAAATTCCTTATAGCCCTGTGAGATAATTGCATTGTGTAGATTTTCCTTACACCTAGTGAGTTTTGAGTCTCCATTTCTGAATAATTGCTAGGATTTATTCATTTTGGTGAAGAACAGTGCTTCCAAAAACTTGCGTTCTGTTACCAGAAAACTGATCTTCTCTATTTCACTCTATTTCCATTTTAAGCTTATGGTTTCTTCATAGAATTTGTCTCCTATATGGGTTTCCTATTTGATTGTTATCTAACTCCTTTTACGTATAAATTTCCTCATAGTTTGTGTTCGCTGCTTTCCTTCAATCTGAAAAACTCTCTGGAGTTTTATTGATAACCAATGAATATTGCCAAAACAAGTGAAATAACAAATACATATAAAAAATGAGTTCATCTACAAAGTCGGATGAAATTGGTAATTTAGTGGAATTATTTAACTCCAAATCACTTATATTGGGAAAAAGTTCTGTATTCTATCATCATTTATGCACTTCTCTTATCCATCTTTAATCGTTTTCCTTTAGTCTTATTTTATTGATCCTATATTTTCAAATTTGAAATCAAACTTTAATTTTTTTTAACCTACTTGATACTCTGTATGAAACTTTATGAGATCAGCAAGCCAGTCAAACTCATTTTTATGAGACTTTGCTTAAGGAGAGAGCACTCGTGTGAATCATTTATTTCAGCAATCATTCATGGCCCCTGAAATGATGTCCAGTTGAGGATTATGAAGCTCCATGAGATGTCAGGATTTTTTTTATTATTGACATATGGTGCATAGGATTCTGATATGAGATATGGTGACACGAATTAATGAGCTGGCTCTCTGGTATGAAATTTGGGTTCTGTTTCTGGTTACATTTTTTTCTAGCCTAGTGAATTTAAACTTTTTAGATATCATGAGCCTCAATACCTCTTCAAAATTCTTTTGCTATTTAAATAAGCTAAAGTTGCTTATTTGGTTTGTAAATAATAAATTTAAATGAAGTACCACCTTTACTGGTGGTATACCACTTTATAATTTTTAATATTCCTTTGATTAAATTTAGATGATTTTCAAGTTAAAAGCTCATGATAAGCACTAAGAATCTTGTGTTTTATTGTTAAGAAAATATTTTGTCACATCTAATTTTGTGCATTTATTTTATAGGATCAATTAACACTTTTTGAAAAGAAACCATGAAAATCTCATCAAGATTCTGACATTTTAATTTTGATATCTATTTTTTCCTGCTCCATTCTTAAGTTGCATGATAAGAAATATCTATCTTCTTTACTGATTAGCTGAAATTTTATTTATCTGCATCAGGATATAATCCTTTAATTCTTTTGTTCTTTACTATAATCATTTGTTGTTATAATATTGGGGCTGGGGTGATAGCTCAGCAGTCTACATAGCTCAGCAGTCTACATGCCTGCCTGGCAAGCACAAGGACTTGGGTTCAAATCCAGGTACTGCATGGTATGCTGGCCCTGGAGCACCACGAGAACCGGTCTCGGTGTTGTACACCTATAATCCCAGTGCTAAGGAGCTGAGACAAGAGAATTATTGTGAGATCAAGCTGCACAGTGAGAAAAGAAATATGTATATATATTTA
>NW_004524582.1:7890517-7897853 GCF_000260255.1 Octodon degus | reverse complement strand
ATTTAATAATAATATAATTATAATTATCCCATAGTGAAAATCAATACGAAATAGACACTTTAAAAACCTTTATTTTTGTTTTGTAAAACAATTGTTCATTCAATTGATTTATAAAATATATGTAGAGCAGTATGTATCATGAATTATATGAGTAAAAGAACAAAACACGTGTTCCCTGTCATTTTAACTCTATCATAGTGCTAGTATATAAAAGCTAAACAGCACTTGATTCATTAAGTCATAATTGTTACACATGTACATGACAAAATATTACAGTATTCATGAAAATAATAGTATTTATATAAGTAATATTGTCTATTTTATTCATTGGAAAGATTTCTGTCTTATAAAAAACTGTGATTTCATTGTACAATAAACATTAACCACACAGGTAGTTTTAAAGTAGTCTGGGAGGTCATGCTGAAAAATGAATTCTTAGAAGCAAACATCATCAAAAACCTTATTGGTTGTCAACTCCCAAAAATGAGAAATCAATTGAATGAACAATTGTTTTTTAAAAAAACATTTAAGTGTCTATTGCTTATTTATTTTCATGATGGGATAGTCATAATTATATTATTATTAAATTTATTTTTGTGTTTATATATTCATTTCTTATTGTTCATAAGGTTATCCTTTAGCCAGAAAGATTAATGATGTACCTGGTCTCTGTAAGGAGTTCAATCCCTGGTTCCACCAAAAGAAAAAAATTATAATTTTATTTTTTCTAACAACTAAGTAGGTTAAACTATTCTAACCCCAAGTTAAAATGAAGACAAGGATAATGGGAAGTTAAAGAAAGTGTCAGTTATCAAATACGTAAATGTACATGTATATGTGTATACATGTGTGTGCATATGTATATTGATTTCCATGTGCACAGCTGCTAAAATCTTGGACATTTCATAAGTGATGGAGCATCATTTATTATTGATCATAAGTCTATTTCAGACATATATTGCTTTATGCTAATGAAGTAACTCTTAGTTTTTTTAATAGCTTCAGAGTTGGTGCAGGTCTTGAAGGAGTTAACCAAGTGATTAGGAGGCTAGAACTTCCAGCCCAACTTCTTGACTTCCACACAATAAGAGCTTTTAGAGAATCATTTTAATCATCAATGTTCAGTGATTGAATTAGTGATCATTGTGTAATGTGACTACATATAAGAGACCTGTGTGATAAGGCTTGGGAATCTTCCAGGTGGTCAAACAGATTAAGGACCCTAGAAGTTGTTTTACCTGGAGACCCTCTAGAAGTAATAGAGCTCCCAAAGCCTTATAACTTGTCTTATATATGTCTTTCATTTTAATCTTCTTCAATTATCCTTTAGAAAAAAACCTGAAATAATTATCAGAACACTTTCTTGAGTTTGTGGCTCAGTCAGGTGTAGATAGATATCCTATTTGTAGCTTGTCTCTAAAATGAAGACAGTTTTAAGGAGCTGAGCATTAACCCATGGGGTCTGTGTTAATTTCTGATGATGCCAGAATTCAATTGTTGAACATTTATCTTGTATTGAAGATTTGAAATAATTTGGGAAAACACGTATATTTTATATAGGAAATCTGCCTAATGTTTGATGCCAGGAAAATGTTACAACATTCACACAGCCCTCTTTTCATTTATACCTGGTGATCATCCAATACTTTTGATCAAGTAGTCTTTACATTGATTATTCTTATTAGTAGTTGCTAATATTCTGAAATATTTTTTACAAAGCAAGAATAGAGAAGGCATTGGGTATTTATTTATGCCTGAACTGAAGCATAAATTTTATGTAGAATGCCCCCACAAAAATATAGTAATTCAAAAAGAAACAACTCTCAAAACATAGATAGAAGTAATAAAACTACAAACAAATTTATACATTCACATCTGTGCTAATGCACAGAAGTTTAAAACCCAGCAGGTGTATCTTCATCCTGTCTTTCTGAACTGATGCATACTGATTATTGTGTAAAGAATCATTTCAATTTATTATTTATCACAATGAATTGAAGGAGAGAGAAGAAGGAAGAGAAGGGAGGAGGGAAGGAGGGAGAGAGAAAAATCATGAATGAAAGAGAAATGGATAAAAGAGATAAACATAGGTACAATAAGATATACTATATAACAATTGTACCATAAGGAATATTGCTTTAAAAAGTCAAAAAAATAATTGAATGAATAAATGGGATTTTAGATTGACCTTGAGGAAAAGTTTTCATTGAAGAGAAACACATTTCATTAATTCTAGAAAACATATAAGAAAAAATGAAGAGAATACGTACTAAATGTATTCAGCACATGGTTATTTGAAAATTACATTTGTATATTCCTAGTTCATTAAGTAAAATGTTGAAATGAGTATATATGAACAATATAAAGAGGATCCTAGATCGAAGACCTAAGTGTTTGATTATTTTCCAGTAGCTAATTTGAAGATGTAGAATTAAAATGGTTTAGTGATGGATACTTTGTTTTAAAGACCTAGTTTTACACTGGTGTGCAATACAGAATACTTCTACACATAAAATACAATGCATTTGAGGTTACCTTGTGGCTGCCAATTTAATATAGATATGTCCAAGGATGAAGAAATTTCTTGGTACCTTGTCAAAACATTGAAAAATTCTGATATGTTCCATCGCATAAAACAGACATATCGCCCAGAGAATCCTCAAAAACTTGCTCCTCAACTTGCCATTCATATGATAGATAGACAGGATCAACTAAGCACTGAATCAAAACCTGAGATTGTATCAGTCCATCATTCAATTTAAAGTCTTCTTTTGCAGATAAAGAACACAAGGCCCCAAGAGACTAGCAGTAGCAGCCCAGGCCTCTGACGATGAAGGCATTATTTTTCCAGCATGTCACAGTCTAAAGCAAAGTAAAACATGATGATCTGTGACTTTTTTTCAAACTTCTTCTTCCAGTGTTCTTTAGGAACCAGGTAACAGATTTTATTTACAGAGAGAAAATCTCAAATTCTTTTCTCTATCATTTCTCTCTTTCTCTCTGTCTCTCTCTCTCTGTCTCTCTCTCTCTGTCTCTCTCTCTGTCTCTCTCTCTCTCTGTCTCTCTCTCTCTCTCTCTCTCTCTCTCTCTCTCTCTCTCTCTCTCTCTCTCTCTCTCTCAAAGAAAAACAGCATTGCTGTGAAAAATAAGGCAACATGATGGGAATTTTCTATACCGGCAAAATAAGGAGTGAAAGAAAGAAGTAGCTGGGGAGATAGCTCAGCAGCTTAAGCACCTGCTGGCAATGGCAACTACAAGGTCCTGAGTTTGATCCCTGGTAAAAAAAAAAAAAAAAAAAAAAAAAAAAAAAAAAAGGAACATTATGATTGAAACCTTATATCATGAAATTTTAATAGACAATATTTATTTTTCACCATGATTGAGAGCATAATGTCTATCTTTTAAGATGAACTGAATTTTGTAATGATTCTAAGTAATGAAATTTATTAACTAATTTTAAGGTAATAGTGATGCTTTCATAAGACATTAATATGAATTAATTAAAGATGATTTTGATGATGAAGAAATGCCAAGTATAATCTCAGGAGTTAAAAAGTTATGTTTAAGTGTGAATTCTAAGATTAGACTTTAAGCTTATTCTTTTAAAGTTTCCGTAAAAATAGTAACAACATAAATATTGATAATCAATATATATTTAGAGCTTTATTATATTGAAAATTTTATCACCAATATCTTAAATTTTCATGAAAATCTTTCAAGACAACATGCAGTGCTTTGATTTTGTACTTGAGAACTTGGTTTTTGAGCAACTAAACAACTTCACTGTCGCCTCTAGGCAAGCAGCAAAGCTGGGATCTGAATTCAAGGCTGGCTGACTATTTAGCATCCACCCTGTCATATTTTCTTCATTCTAAAATTATTCCATACTACTTACACTTACAGAGTTCAAAAAGTAAACTTTATTTTCTTCTGCTACTTTTGCACCACATGTGAAAATAAGATAAGGGAAGGGGATGGAAACCAGAGAACAGCTTTGGAAGACATGGTTGGAGAAAAAATGTGAAATACGCTACTTCAGCCTTCCCTGAGGCTGACCATGCTGTCTGCATTGGCTTGGGAGTCTCCCAAAGGATTTGTGGAACATACTCTAAATTCCTCTGGGTGGGTTGTGGAGGCAGGGCCTGGGTCAGGTGTCTAATCCCTTGCCTGCTACTTCCTCTCTGGTCCTACCACATGGCTCTGCTTTCTGCTGACCCGAATCAGGAAGCTTTGCTTGGGTATGCCCTTGCCCTTTTGTCTTTATGTTCCTGCTTCAGACCCCATGGGCCACAAACGACCTTGAAACCATGAATTGAATTAAATTTCTTTTTCTTTGAGTTCTGTGCATCAGGTGAGGTCTCCCTGTACCAGAGAATTGGACTAGCACAGTAAGCTTCATACCAGAGACACAGATTTGGTCAGTCACAGCCCTTCCACTCTGCTGGCCCTACCAAGTACATTTGAGCAGACTCCCTTCAGCTTATAGAAGTGAGGCAGGGTGTTACTCTAGTGAAGTAAAGCAGGGCGTTATCTCTTTTTCTCTATTAAATTTACAAACAAGACAAGTTAGAAGCTAGTGATATCAAAATTAGTGGAAATAGAAGACTAGAAATCCCCTACATAAAGTGTTGACTATACTTGTTTAACTGTCCTCAAAATTCATTATCAATCTGGAGGATTTCACTATCTTTAAAAAATGGTCAAAGATGTTTGATTCACCGTATAACTTACTTGATGGAAACCAAAATCCTAATAACACATACAATACACATAATACAATTAGACATCATATTGTCATTTATGCAACCAACAAAACTATTAAAATTTGGAATACATTCAGAGAATGTTTTTAACTCTCAAATATAGTCTTCTAATTCAAATCTAAACTAGAAATCAGATATTTAATTATTTGAAAGTCTTCCAAAGTTCCATAGAAATATTTTCAATGACTTGAAAGTCAATGCTAATTTCTGAAATACATATGTCACCGGGGATGTATGACCTAATTTAGATGAATCATAATTCAAGTATTCATTTAAAATTCAAGGTTGACCTAAATCAAATGTGAAAGCTGCAAAGTTTATATAACTTTACTCATTACTTTTCCGATTAGTATGTCTTTTTGATTTCCTATTTCTGACAGCTTTTTGAAACACTTGCAGTTTTATAAAACCTACTTCTCTGATGATTCTTACACAGTACAACTCTAAGGTGGACACAAACCTACAGAAATTTGGGTCTAGGTTTTTGGTTTTAGAAAAGACACTTTCATAGTTTAGGTTTTTAGATTAGTGGGATTATCCATTATAGTTTCTTGCCACAGTTTAGCTTGTATGATAAACTTGTTTTGATATTTTCATTTATTAAATATTGGGAAAACATTATTATTTGAGAATATATTGACTTTATCTTTAAATATTCATCCTCATATTGGCAATATGCTTTTACACATAATTAAGCGGAACTCTTATAAGAAAACATTTTTCATATGACTGGCTTTTAATCTGTTAGTTCTAAGCTGGTATATGACCTTCTTCAGAAGTCCTTTGTTGTTTCTGTACATGAAGTAAATTCAGCCATTATCACATAGTAATTTCACTGAAGGATATAGCTATTGATTACTATCTTAGTTTTTATTTGCTTATTAAAATATTGCTTTACTCCTGAATTTAAAGGAATAAATTTGAAACATCCAAGCAGCAGTAACTTTTCTGTTCAAGTTGCCTCTACATTCCTTGTCCTAGAAAAGTGAGTCTTATACTAAATGCTTCCAAAATATTTTATAATAAAATACTTTCTTTCATTCCAAAGAATAGTTAGGCCTCTATATATTTTTTCGTTCACCATATCCTACATTATTTGCTTCCTTTGTGTGTATTTGAATTAAGAAACATGGAACCAGGCTGGTGAGATAACTCAGTGGAACAAATTACCTGTTAAGGCAAGTTTAGGCAAGCTCAAGGACTGAGGCTCAATCCCTGGTGCTAAGTGCCATGCCAGCCCCATCCCTGGATGGGGTAAGCTGGCCTGAGTCCAGGTGTGGTGGAGCACACCACCAAGTCCATAATCCCAGTGCTAAGGAGCCTGAAAGCTGGAGTATCACTAAGAGTCCAGGATGTATAGTGAGATCCTGCAACAAACAAATACATAAAAAATAAAACATGAAATAAAATAAATATGGAGCCATTTCTTCAACAATACATACACGTGTGTACGTGTGTGTGTGTGTGTGTGTGTGTGTGTGTGTGTGTCTAGTATCCTGTGAGCCCCTGGCTACATGTTTTTGTTAAGGAAACACCAATTTTTTTACACACATTATTTTGCCAATATCTTTGTCAAAAAAGTTGTTCCTTTTCCTCTTTTGGTGGTACCAGGGATTGAACTCAGGACCTTGCCCTTGCCAGACCAGTACTTAGTCCACTGAGCTATCTCCCCATCCTGAACAAGTTGCTCTTATCAGAATGACTCATTGAAAACTTGCTGTCCCACGTAACTTATTTCTTGAATAACACTTGGCCCATATTCGCTGTATTCTGCCACAGCCTGTGCTCCGTATATCAGTTTCCTGCCTTGAATAGAGCTTGAAATGTTCCCCACACAGATGTCTTCAGATGCTCTTGAGCCAGCCAACACTAACCACGGAGGATCGCGCATGCTCCTCAGCTGGAGTAACTCTGCCGCAAGGAGGAGTTCAGCTCATGGAGATGCTTCCCACTGGGTTGTTGCTGCCCTCATTCCCCTTGCTCTTGTTTTCCTCCTCCTCCTGCTCCTCTTTCTTCTCTGTTCTTCATTTTTCTTCTTCTCCTAGTTTCTCTATTCCTAATCCATAAATTTTGCCACTTTTCCTCCTTTCTTTAGCTATATCTAGCACTACAGATACAATGATACCACTGTGTGGAATGGACTATAAATGACAGACTTTCTCTTACTTTTTCTGTATGTGCTATGCTGTGTAGAGTACCGAGCTCATGCCAAAGCATTGTGTTTCATGCCTGAAGGAGACCGACCCGAAAGACACATGTTCTCAGATATGATATGTGCTATTCTGATCACAGACTTCTTTAGCAGAGTAATACTAGAAGCATTTTAGAAATATGGTGCTGGGTCCATATTAAAATTTCCCATTTTAAATGAGAAAATAATTGTGATTCTCAAATCATGATCTGAGGTTGAAAATTGATTCCAAAGTGACTTACTGAGACTGGAACCTACAGACTTCACAATGAACTACATCTCCACCTCTTCCTCTTCTTCTTCTTCTTCTTCTTCTTCTTCTTCTTCTTCTTCTTCTTCTTCTTCTTCTTCTTCTTCTTCTTCTTCTTCTTCTTCTTCTTCT
>NW_004524582.1:7887346-7890317 GCF_000260255.1 Octodon degus | reverse complement strand
TCCTTGTGCTTCTGACTCTAAGGGCTCTGAGAATACAGGTGTGGACTCACACGCCAGGGTGAGAATACTATTTTCCAATGTCATGAAAAAGGGAAGATTTAGGGAAATATTCAATAATACAAGAGTGTCTAGATGTTCACTGTACTCAGCCTCTGTTTTTTTTCATTTATTCTTAACACAGAATCTAGATCTCTAATCTCATAAATCTGCCCATGTTTATTCCATTAGGGATGAGGAGTGGCTTGTGTCTTTTTGCATTTTGATAGAATAAATAAAGATATTTAACAAGGAGCAAACTGAAACATGTTTAGTACTGATACATTTGGCTCATAGCTATTTGTGTTACTTGATGTATTTAATAATGATTATGTATGTTTATATTATGTTTAATAATGTTTATAGGCAACACACAGTTTATATGATGAAATGTATTCACATTTTAACTAAGTTTTGTGAAGGTAAAAAATTGGAATATGTATATGATGATATGTGGATATGTTTATTTATCATTATATTTTTTAATAAAAATTTTTTTAGGGACCAGGGAGAGATAGCTCAGTAGAATAAGCACTTGCCTGGCAAGAGCAGGGTCCTGAGTTCAATGGCTGGTACTACAAAAAAAGATAAAAAAAATAATTTTACGGAGAAACAAATAGCAATGAGACAGTTTAAAAACAGGTTAGTAGGACAGTTACAATAATTAATACATTGTATATTGTTGTCTTTGTAGTAATTATTCATTGTACAAGATGAAGACATGCTATCCTGTCCAAACACTATTATGGACTACTGGACTATATTGGATTATTTTGTGGATAGGTTTATTTCATGAAAATATTAATTGGGCTGTAAGTATTTACCAGTGATTCTATACAAAATCTCACAAGTATAAGACACATATTCATAAAAAATCAGTTGTGGAAAGGTAATTTTGCTACTATTGTTAAATGTAAAGTTTGAAGTTTTGTTGAACATGTAAATTTATGGAAAGGTGGAAATAGATGCTTGAGTAACTTGTATGTCACAAAACCTCTCAAAATATTTTGTATATGATAAAGAATATCTTCTTAATGGTTTCTATCTCAAATATAAAAAATAATCCAATTGTACTGGGGAGATAGCTTGGTGCTTTAAGTGCCTGCCTGGCAAGCATAAGGACCCAGATTTGATCATCAGCAAATTGATTTCAGGCACACTGTACTGACTACTGAAACAAGGTATGGTGGAGTACACCTGTAATCCCAGAGCTGGAGAGGATGAGATAGGATGATCATGATGAATCTGAGCTGCATGGTGAGACCCTGTCACAAATAAATAAATACATAAAAGAATTAAGAAATAATCCCATATTCTTATGTACATATATTTCTACTTATGCTGCACATTACTTGTCTTATATCATGGAAAGAACTTTGTAGTATATATTTCCTCAAATCAGCTTGACAAGTATGTGTCAGTTGTGATTCAAATACACCTCAGATAAAGTGTTACGTTTTCATTGAACTGTATTACCCCACACTACATACTATCACATGCAACTGATAGCAGTTAAGAACTTACTCTGTGACACGTTAGTGTAGGGAAACTATGATACAAGAATGAATGAAATAAACAGAAACTAATCTCTGTGTAAGTTAAGTCTTAGAAGAAATTGAAAACAATTGTTAAATGTGGGGCATGTGGGTATATCCATTCATTCTGTTGCTCTACTGTTAAGGCAAGAAGACCTTGTTTGAGCCCAGCCTAGTCAACTTAATGACTTAGTAACACTTTGCTTCAAAATAAAATACGAAAAATGCAGGGGTTGTAGCACAGTGTCAAAGGCCTCTTGTTAAATCTCAGTACCTGCAGAGCTGAAGCAGAGCAGCAACGGCAGAAGGAAAGAAACCTCCCCTTTTCCACACACACAATGTTATCTTTCCCAGCAATATTTGTAGCTCATCTGCAACCTGACTCTACTTCTTGTGACAGGAGTTCCAGTCATTTTAGTAGCCATTAGATTCCTGAATAAACACTTTAGGAACAAGGTGCAATAGTGAGAGAGAGAAAGGAGCTAGTAACATATATTTGTTTGCTTGATTCTGAAAAAGCCATCTCCCAGCTTGCTATTTATATGCCCCTAGTTAGTCTCATTAGAATATTTCATTGCCTAAAAAGTGCCTTATTAAAACTACTCCAAAAGAATAAGGAAATAATATATAAACTTTTCTCTGCCAGTCTCATGAACCTCTTCAAAGCAACTGAGACCTCTTTGAATTAACACAAAAAGTCCACACTGAGATTCTTACAACCCTGTATGAAGTGCATCCTCACTGTACTTATTTAGCATCGTTATCTTAGGTACTCATTTCCTAGAGGATCCTTGAAAGGTCGTAGAAACAGTTGAAACAGTGCATTGGGCTCTGGGGACTGAACAACTAAATTCTCTTAGATAAGTACGCTCCTTAGAGTTGGCTGGATTTGTTTTTCCTCTCAGGGATATCCTGATGATGCTCAACCAACATGCCACATCTGTCACATTATTACTACATCCCTCAGTTTCCTTGGTCTTGCCTCTTGGACCAAATTTCTGGAACTCCAACTTGATTGCCTTCTATTTTATTTTTTTCCATAACTTTATTGAGAAACAAATAGCAATGAGACAGTTTCAAACCAAATTGGTAGGATAGTTTCCATAATTAACACATTGCATACATTCTACCTAGTGGTTAGTTGCTGTACAAGATGCGGACATGATATCTTATTTACAAACACCATTAGAACAAAGCCCTCTATTCATTAAGAGAATGTAACTATATATATATCCTAACCACTTTGAATACACAGATACCAAATGGCCATTTATCTGTATCCCTCTTTTTTTTTTTTTACACTGCATATAATCTTCTTAGTGGTTAATTGCTGTACAAAATGCGGACTTGTGATTCTATTTACAAACACCATTAGAACAAATCATTCTATTCATTAAGAG
>NW_004524582.1:7880587-7885821 GCF_000260255.1 Octodon degus | reverse complement strand
AGTACAAGTTCTCATATGTCCTGAGTCTTAAGTGACCTTGGAAGGCTAAGGCCAAAATGTTGGCTTTCTTTACGACCCTCCTTTTTCTCTAATTTTAGTCTAAATATAGAACTCAATTCTTTTTTTGTGGAAGTGGGGATTGAACTCAGACCCCTGTCCTTGCCAGACATGCATTTATTCTACTGAGCCTTCTCCCCAGACCTGTCTTCTAGTTTAATAGCTGATGCAAAAAGAAAAAGAAAAAAACTGATGCAGTCTTGCTACCTATAGAGTTCTATTCATTTTACCTCTCAAACCAATGAAACCTGGACAAGCATAGTATATGTTTCTCTAATTTTTTTGCTTTTTAAACTAATTGGAAAGAAAGCATGCATATTTTGTACATATGTCTACACTGCAAAATATTTTTCTATATCTGCATAAATATACAGGCATGAAAATGTGAACCATAGATTTTAAGATACTTTGATAGTCTGAAAACGGTTATCTGTAGTTTAAGTTCTTTTTCATGTATTTGGCACAGGGTCTCACTGCACAGCTCTGACTCATAGTGATCCTCTTGTTTTCAGCCTCCATAGTTCTGGGATTATAAGCACGAACCACCATACCTGGTCTCTGCGGCCTGCTTAGTGCACCTGGGGTTGAGGCCGGCATGACATGTGGTGTTGGGGACTGAACATATGTCCTTGTACTTTCCTAAATAGGCTCTTAGTCTGCTGAGCTATCTTGCTGATGCTTGTAGTTTACAGTTCTTGGTATAGTGAATATAGCACCCTTTTAAACTATAAGTGTTTTTATTTATTCCAGTTCCTCCCCAAATTTAGGGTCACTTTAAATCATCATTTATGCTTTCTAAATTATTGAAGTGTGGAGTATATTCCTCAACAAAAGAACTCATTCTATGTAAATGTAAAACTACATAATTTTTTCACTGTAGAATAATGAATGTGGCTTCTTTCAAATGAGTGTGATTAAGCATCTCTTGAAAAGATGGTAAGTCCTTTCTGCACAGTAGCTCATTTTTTGGATTGTTGCTAAAATATAGGATGATTTCCCTAATTCTTCAGTTTGTGAAATTCTGTAGTTCACGTTATTATTTCTTACTCCCAAGTCTCAAGGTGTTTGAGAGATAATTGCCTTACTGTGCTGTCAGTGGGCTCCTCTACCAGTGAGTTGAGCACCTGACTGCTTTGGGAAGTGCAGCCTAATTGGGTGAGGCTGACCACATTCCCAGGCTCCTCCTTTTCCTTTCTATTTCTTGGCCTCCGTGGGTGGGCTTGCTTTCTCTCACTTAGGCTCTTCCACTATGTCACTTCTGCCTCGGAGCCTGCCAAACTTGGACTGCAATGTGAAACAAAATTAACTTCTCTTAGTTGTGGGTGTCCAGCATGTGATGTAGTGATGAAGAAAATGCCCAAGACATTCAGGGATAGACTCCTGGATTTTCTTTAATTCTAAGGATTTTTTTTTCCTCTCTCTCTCTTTTTTAATTTTAAAGAGAAGAAAAATAGTAATTAAATAAAACAAAAACAAAGATTTTTTTTTGTTTGTTTTGGTTTTTTTGGGTGGTACCTGGGATTGAACTCAGGACTTGCAACCGACAGGCAAGTGCTTATTCCACTGAGCTATCTCCCCAGCCCTCCCCCCAACCCCCCCAATTTTTTAAATGAGGATAATATGAAAGTAACAATGATTAATAGATTGTACATTGTTATCTTCAGAGTAGTTACTCAGATTACAAGATATAGGCATGAAATAATGCCTGGGTAATATTAGCACAGATGTGTCTCTTCAATGAACTAAGAGAGACTAATTGTATAGCTATCTTAATTTATATATATTTCCCCCTATTTTCTTCCTCCTTTTTTCCTTTCCTATCAGTTTTATTTTTCTTTTGAACAGTTTCTTCACAATTAGCAATATATGTTGTACCTTTTGGATCTTATTTACTCATTTGGCATCTGACGCTGGTGAGGCAATGTTATGTTTACATTTATGAGTTTGATTTAATTTCATTTATGAGTACAAAATTTGCATCCATTTACCTATTAAAATATCAAGTTTATCCTTCTTTATGGCTGAGTAATACTCTATTATATAAAAAACACATCATTTTTGTCCATTAATAAGTTGATGGGCATTTGGGTTGTTTCCAAATTTTAGCCCTTGAAAATTGTGCTGCTATAAACATAGGAGCCCATATACCACTATGTTCTGCTATTTTTAGACCCCAGATGATTTATAAAAAACATAACATGGTTTTTATAAAAAAGATAAAAGAGAAAGGATTAAAAAAAGGATAAAAGAGAAAACCACAGGTGTGCACCACCATGCCCAGTCTCAATCACTGTCCAGTGCACCCCGTGGGCAGGGCTGGCATGGCAGGCCTGGGAATCAACACCTGGCCACTGCGCTCTGCCTAAGCAGACACTTTAAAATGTTGAGCTATCAGGCCAGCCCTCTTCTTGAAATTGTCAACTAGCTTTGAATATGTATAAAATATCTGGCATTCTTCAGATGGTAATAAAGAAAACCAAGCCATTGTAACTTTGGATTTTTTTAAAATGATGTGCTAAAATATAGACATTTTCCTGGGAGCACACTCTTTAGACAAAACATCTGTCAAGTATTCAGAAATGACTTTTATTTAGAAGTTATGTTTTCTTGGTTGTTTTAATTTTCTTAAATATTATTAAATGTAAACAGAATACCAAGTATTTAATAAAGTACATACTTTTGATAAAATTTTTTTCCTACTCTACTTATTCCTGTATTTTTTAAATATAACTAAAACTTCTAAAGATTTTTGTACTTACCACAAGTGTTTCTTTCCAGACACAATTAATGCAGGGCATTATTGTGGGTTACCATACCTCCTTGCATACTTTTCTAATAAAATCATGTTCTTCTGCATGATGGTGGTTGATGGTGTGTCTCAATGGCTGAATCTTAGGGATGCAGGAAGCAATCTTTGTGTGCATCCACTTGATAGGACAAATCGCAAGGTGCATACACCCATCCAAAAATGTAAAATAGAGATTTTTGCACACATACTGGTTCCTCTAGCATTGTTGGTGTATGTGTCACTGAGCATCATGGGGAGTATACCTGTCCAATTCTATTCTGAACATGCAATTTTCCATGGTAGATTCTGAGTGTGGCTCACAGTAGCTGTGCCTGGGGAACACAGGAGCTCCTCTGTGCATTCATCCACTTGGCAGATGAGCAGCATGGTGTGCACAGGCACTCCAGAGCAGCAGCAGGTGAGTTTTATCTAGGAGATTCTCATTGGACTTTTTAAGAAACTTTTCATGTAAAAGTAGCCTGATTTAAGACAATGTACATAAAAGGCTGCTTACTATGGATTTATGCAGCACATGGAAAAGAAAAAAAAAACAAGGAAAATCCTTCAAAATATGGCATAAAATATATATGCTGGTTTAGATGCAGACATATACTTCCTTTCTTTTTTTAAAACGTATTTGGTTGTTACAGCGTCTCACTCCACAGTTCAGACTCACAATAATCCATCTGTTTTCAGTCTCCCCAGATCTGGGATTGCAGGCATGTGCCACTACACCAGACTTTGTCCTGGGTGCAGGGCTCATGGGCATGTGTTGCTGGATATGGAACTGCAGTCCCTGTGCTTACCTAAGCTTGCTTAAAGCAGGTGCTTTAGTCCACTGAGCTATCTCCCTGGCCCTGACATATACCTTCTATCTAGAAATTTATCCTGCAACTCAACCACTAGCTCTTCATTCATACTATCATGAACCAAAAGGTGTGGACAGACTTCTTGTTCTCATCTCCAGAGCTTCTTGGAATGTGACATTCACCAGTTGGCTCCCAGTTTTCAGCTGATGGTGCATTTGCTAACAGACCATGAGTTGAGCAGCATAGGAACTCTATGCAGGAACAAGGTAGAAATTCCCACTGCAATGAGGAAAATTTAAAACAGAATCCCAATGATCTTTGGATTCCAGAAAGATATAACACTGATTTAATATATGTCAAGAAAAACAAATGTATTGCTGATGTCAACATGAGCAGAGCAATGCAACAAAACCTGAAAAACTGAGATAGTAAGCTTTTACCACAAAAACAGTGATGGGGCATATGTCAGTGAGCTGTGCATCAACGATGACCTCCTAAAATATAAAGCGTTGGCCTATGGTTGAGTTTACTCAATGCTAACCATGAGTGGCATGAATAGTTTAATAGTTTCCAAAGAAAGTAACAAGTGAAAAATATGGATACATTTTCTTCCAGGATTGGGACTTGGAACTCATAAATCATTTATAACAGAGGAGGAATTCCAGATTTCTGCCCAGGAAGGTACACAGAAACTTCGTGGAGCACATCATGAGTTTACAGGTGAACATGCAGGTGCACCATCACAGAACCTACACGACAGCAGCAAATTCAAAGCAATATCAACTGTGTGAGACAACACATACAGGAAAGCCAAACACATGCTCTCAGTATAAGTAGTGTGTGTACACGGACCATGGAGTTTTCATGTGTGAAGACTAACTAGGGTGTGACAGTTGAAGCAAAGTTTATTTCTGAGGTGGACTTTGTATTTACATTGCGGTTCACAGGGGTATTTCTTTCTGGTCTGATCTCTTAGGCTTCGTAAGCAAGTAAACAGCTGATGCAAAAATGATGATGTGTACTCTAAGCACTAATTGTATATGTGACAGATTATTTTTTTGCTACTGTATTTTCCTGCGGAGTACACAATGCATAAGATACTAAGGAGCTCCTTACAAAGCAGCAAGATCAGTGAGATATCGAGTGTGTCATACAAAAGACAGGAAAGCTAAGCACATGTGCTGTCGATGTAGGCCAGACGTGGTGACATGCCATTAGGGGGGAAGTCTGCCCAAGTGTGGCAACTGAAACAAAGACTTTTTTTTTTTTGTGAAGTTCTATTTTTTTTTCCATAGTAGTTCATATAGGAATTTATTTCTGATGTTATCTTTTAGGTTTTTTAAATACACAGTTGATGTGAAATGTTAATATTTATACTAAATGGGCAATACATATTTATAATTTAATACTTTAATTGTCCAGCTATTTTAAGTTCCTGTTAACTTCACACTGCATGATACAGTAATAGCTGCCTGACAAAGCAGCAAGACTAGCAAGATGTCAAGTATGTATAAGCCACACATTTATATGGAATGTGCCACTGTCATGTGTTAATTGATTTTTTTTTTTTTTTTTTTTTT
>NW_004524582.1:7867731-7880487 GCF_000260255.1 Octodon degus | reverse complement strand
CAAAAAAAAAAAAAAAAAAAAGTAGTAGTGTGTCTACTATGTTGTAGCCCAGCTGGCCTTGAACTCACTATGTAGCTCAGATTGGTGTCTAACCCACAACAATCCTCTTGCCTAATGTAATGTGTAAAACAGCCTTTGTTATGAAATTTTTTATCTATTGGCATTTTTTGTAGTCAATATAGAAATTTATTTCTGTTGTAAATTTTTTCTTTTTTAGATTTTGCAACCAAACAACAGTTGATGTTGAAACACAGTAAATATTAAAAATTTAATACTTAATGATTTGATATTTTTCTTCCTGCTAAGTACTCATTGCTTAATATAATACAACTCATAAAATTAAAATGAATAATTTGTCAATATAATTACTACAAAAGCAGAGGTATGGATGTTGCATGAGCCTTTTACACAAAACTGCCAAGGTACCTATGATGGGTATCTTTCAGGCCTAACATTAACCTAGCTGAAATATTTATAAAACATTTACGACTGAGAACATTAATACCAATATTACTCTATGTAAATACTCAGCAATATTGACTAAGGACCAGGGAAATTATCCTTTATTAGACAGTTAATGGATGAATCACAAAATAGTGATGGGGTTCAGGCAATGATGGGACTAGCAGAGGCATGTTGACAGATGGAACTATAGAAACAAGCATCTTGTATATTTCCAAAGAAGGACCTAGGCATTTTAAAGATATTATTATCATAGAAATACATGCTGTTCTATATGAAAGTTTTCCAAAACCATAATCAAGAAAATCATAACTGGTCAAACTGAGATGTAGTATTACTTCATTAAATACAATAACATTCTGGAATTAAAACACAAAGCAAAAATACAAAGTTTTAGCAGTTGATTGGTAGGATTCTCATCCTGACTAACTATATATGCTGGTAACTGTGAACGAGGAGCTGCACTGAAGATAGCAATGTGTAATGGTAGGGTCATGTTTGGAATGCCTGCCAATCTGGTCTTCTAAGTATGGACTGCTTGTCATGACATACCAATTACTGCTGTACTGTCTCCCAAGTAAATGTTTTTTTTTTTTTTTTTTTTTAAAGGCAATAAATGAAAACAAGAGACAGGAAAAAAAATGTTACAGGACAGTCCTGAGACAATGCTGTATATGGTTAGATTTCTTAATTTCTGTATAAGATTGTGTAATTGTTTATTTATATTTTTCAATTTTTCAATTTTTGTCTTTATATTCTGTAGGCACTTAAAGTTTAACATATCAATACTTGAAGGAAAATGCCTGTTCCATCTTATGCCCAAGATGTTTGATATTCAGACTGATAGGTTAAACCCAATAGCATATGTTGTAGGGAAATAATAAGCTTCTCTGCTGGAGGGTTCACAAGCTAAGTTTGCAGACCAAAAATCAGAGAAAAAGAAGGGCTGCAAAGACAGCCAACGTTTTGGCTCTAGCCTTTCAAAGTCAGTGAGGACACAGGACATAGTAGAAACTGTACTGTAACATCATGTAACTCAGTTGTATCCCAGATTTTCTGATCAAGGAGATTATGGGTCCACAGAGGAAAGTGATAGATGATGTAGAGTGTGCCTAAGGAGAGTCACATAGAGAGAAAATATTCTCTCTGGCCTTCACAGAGAGAAAATTGGTCAAGCAATGGCCATGACTCATCCACATGGCTGACACTCACAAAGAATCTACAAATTGAGGTATAGGGTTTCAGGTTAAATCCTGAGGAGATTCGACTAACCTTATTAGATACAAAATTACATTTCTTGTTATATAGGTCTTGCTTTATCTTGGTCTTAACCATCCAGCAGAAAAATATGAAAACAAATTATAAAAAGTAAAGCCACATTAATATGCTGAGCTGTAAAAACTCAAGTCAACAACTTTGGACATTGCCAGTTTTATAGAAAACCCACTACAGTTATGGACTATTGGACTATATTGGGAGATTCTGCTGAATTCAAGCACCTATAATATTTAAATAACAATGGAATTCCCATTTCTGACAAAACTAACCAAAAAAAATAGATAGAAATGAAGGACTCTTTTGTATTTGTATACTCAAAATAGTTAGGATAGTTATACAGCTCCATTCTCTTAATTCAAAGAACAGAGAGGTTTGTGATAATAGTCTTTGAGAAAAGATATCATGTCTGCATCTTGTGTAATGAATAGCCACTATGACAACAATATGCAATGTATTAAGTCTTGAAAATGTTTCAGTAATCGGTTATGAAACTTTCTCAGTTTTATTTAATTTTCAATAAAGTTACTAAAAAATACAAAGTTTTATTATACTACAAACCTGTAATTATCTATCTGATATTATGATGTCATGTTATTGATGTAGGGATAAGAAAATTCAGTAAATTTTAAAAATAGTTAAAGTGAATATTATCACTTTGGAAAAATGATCTACCTAAGTGGAAACAAAGTACAGATTTAACTGCCAGGAAGTGTTTTGCTTAAATAACTATCAAAAATATCTCATTTCTAAAATCTAAAATTTTTATATATGAAGTAGACTACTGTAACAATTTTAAAGATAAAATATATGTTGTCCTTAATAGTATTAAATTTTCAATAACTACCGAAGGAATGAACAATATCAATGAAATCTAATTATTTAAGCGTGTTATATCATAAGAAATACAGCAAAACTATTTACTATAGATTGTATACTCACAATATTAAATTTGTGATAATTAAATACCATATTGCTTATTAAAGTTCCTTGTTTTTATTAATCTTCTTTTAAATATAAAATTAACATACATAAGCATTTTATATGACCTAGTTCAGCCTGAAAAATATTTTTGCTACTATAGTGTCAGAACACTATACAACTCACTTGAGAAATGAACCTATACTAAGAGATCCCCTGTTAAATTTCAGTTTAATTTGTGTTTCTCAACTTTCCCCCATCTCTTTCCTCTGCTCATATAGACAGCCAGTTCTACTTAATGTACAGTGTTCTTACCACCTTTATTAGGCTGGTAGATATGCAAAAAAATGTTGAGAGCACTTTTGAGAAAAGGAAATGAAACAATACATATGGCATTTGTCAAGAGATGACGCTGAAGCAGTGTGTGTTCTGTATGCTATTCTTTTGGCAGGTTGTTTTCAAAGCACAGATCTTTACAGTCCAATAAGAAATTTTGTGACTCACTTGTCTGTTATATGAATCTCACGGTGAATTGTGAATTGTCCATGACTCAGCCCTGGAGTGTTATTTAAAACATTATAAAACTCTCAGCTGTCTTTGCAGACATAATGATGTACCTAACGCAGAGCGCTAAGAAAAAGTCAAGAAGGTCCTGCAGACTTGGAGTTTCATTATCGTGTTACCCGATAATACTTGACTCAAAGGTCACTGTACAGGGAGACAAGAGTAGAATTTAAAAGTATTCAAAGGGTTTTGTCTCTTTTTGAAGAAAATTCATAGTATGTTCTTAGAATCTTGGGAAGATTCAAAACTCAAGCATCAGTTTCTACATATTTACTGATAATTATTTTATCAGCTTATTTATTCTACCTAAGTACAATATGCTTTTTCTTTCCCTCTTAACATTACAGTTTGATTTATGCCTTTGTGTTTAACAGCTTCTTATGCAAGTCCACAGAGAACTTCACTGCAATGATGGACAGCCATCAGGAACCGTAGAGAAATAGGGATTGCGTCTTACATAAAGTGAGTTATCTTTAAATTTTAACTACAGAGAGATTCAATTTCTATAAAAACTTTTAGAATGTGTGTGATGAAGCTGACTTAACAAATAATGTTACAACAGAGGGTAGAAGTATAAAACAAAAGTGATATTTTTAAAGTAAAATGTGTCATTGCTTAATGAAATTTCACCCCCAAAAGGAAACTAATGATTTCTTTGATGATAGGTCTGCTTTCCCATTTTATGCATTGGGAAATATTGTAAAGGAATTTAGACTATTATTTGGGTGAGTCATTTGATGCAATGTAAAGCGCAAGAGTTAGAATACCATAGATCTATGTGAGAAGCAACACCAACAAAGACAGCGTGATTTTTTTTAAGCCCAGCAACCTAATTTTCTCAACTAGAATGGCTTATTGTGTGGTGCTCTGCAAGCTCTTTTGTTGAACACTTGAGTATTTAAGAAATGTGTGTATAATACTCCACACATAAGTAATAAACAGAAACTGTGGCATCTAAGGGGGAAACTTGGATGTGAACATGGGCACAGAAGTGTGGATTATACATGTTTTAAAATTTACCAGATTGAGTATGTTAAACATATACACTTCATTGTACAGTTAGAATTTTTTTTTTTATCTTAGGGAAGGGTCTACAGGGTGTTCAAGACCTCCCTACTAGATCGGACTCATAGTGATTCATCTGTTTACAGCCACCCAAGAGCTGGGATTACAGGTGCGCACCCCCCCCCACAGTCTCAATTGCCATCTCAGCATACCCCATAGGCGGGGCCCGCACAGCAGGCCCAGGGATGGAAGCCCCAGCTCCTGCATCTGCTTGCAGGCACTTTAATTCACTGAGGTATTGGGCTGGCCTGAAAATCTTTTTTTTTTTTTAATCCTTTATTTTAAATGTATTTAGCACAGGGTCTACAGGGTCTCACTACACAGATCAGACTTTTAGTGATCCTATTTTCAGCCTCCCAAGTGCTGCAATTACAGGTGCATGCCACCACACTCAATCTCAATCACCATTTCAGCACGCCCCAGGAACAGTGAACTAACTGTGGTACCTGCATCTGCCCAAGAAGGAGCTTTAATCTACTGAGCTATCTGGCCAGCCCTTAGAAAATCATAAAATCACATTAACTAAAATAAATCAAATGCAATGTTAAACATCATCTCTCCCCTATGAGAAATCCAAAGTAGAAAAAAATTAAAGAAAAAAAAAGTGAAGCATAAACAGAGATTTCTCTTTCATAAATGAAAAAAGAACCAAGTGATGGAGAGAATGGAGGTGAAAGGATATAAAAATAATTAAAATGTGTTATGAACATGTATCATCTCTCCATAAAAATATAAACATAAGGTACTATATATATGTAACTAATATGAACTTGCTTTATTTTTTATTTTATTTTATTTTTATTTTTTTGGCAGTACCAGGGATTGAATTCAGGACCCTTCACTTGCCAGGCAAGCACTTATTCCACTGAGCTATCTCCCTGAGCCCTACATGCAACTATAAAAAGACATAAAAATGATCAGAAAAATAAGACCATAAGACAATCATCACCTTGATGATTTATTTTAAAAGCATTTTAAAAAGCTTAATGATATTAAAGTTTAGATAGCAATTATAAAAAATGTTGTACATTCACTTCATTTATTTAAAAAATGGTAGCGGAATTCTAAATACAGAAAGTAGCTTTAGAGACTACAATTAGTAAGGTTTCCATAGTTATTTGTTTGTATGTATGTTTGTCTACATTTTCTCAAAGGACTTTAAAGCTACCCAATGTGATTTTGCAATTTCAGTGAATGGGTTCATATAATCATTAAAACACATCATTCTCAGATTCATCTTGAATAGGCTCAATTATTAGTTTCCAGGTATGACTAGAAATGTCAGCTATATTTCATGCCTGTTTTCTTATGAAGTCACTAGAAAGAAATAGTTAATAAATTAATTTGTCAAATGCCAAGAATTGTATGAAATAGATATCCATTTATACTTACTGAGACAACTGATGCACCACACAAAATTGTATTGCACTTTAGATTATTAAATATCTATTTGATGGTAGACCATAAAAGAAATAGATCAGAAACCCTCCAGTACCTGAATTTCTTACCAATAGTTTGAAATAAAAATGTCTAGTGTTCAGTAAAGTTAAGGAGATATTTCTTCAAAATGCATAATAAAGGATCATTCTGTTATAAATTTTAAAATAACCCCTTACCCCCCAATCCACATGTTAAAAACAGAACGTATCACTTAAGCAAGGTAGAAACTAAGCTTATATTTAAATATGGATGGATCACATATCATTCTTTGTCAATAAGCACTGCTAGAATTAAAATTAGGCTTGTGGAAAACTTACAAGATGTTTATAAAACTTAAGGAATGTATACAAAGTACCATCACACTCTTTGTATGCTAAATTATGATGGCAATGCCCTCTTTTATAAAAAGAGAAATTAATTACACAAAGAAATGTTTAAAGGCCCTGGTAGGTAGCTCAGCGGTCTAAGTGCCTGTCTAGCAAGTGCAAGGAGCCAGGTTTGATCCCCAGTATCTCATGCTGTTCCGGCCCCATGCGGAGCTGGCCACTGAAACCAAGCATGGTAGTGCACGCTTGTAATCCCAGTGCTGGGAAGCTGAGACAGGAGGATAAATACAGGTCTGACTGCATAGCGAGACCTTGTACCGAATTAAAAACAACAAAAACAGAAACGACATTAGGTTCTGAGCTTTCATTGTCTTACTGAATGTTTCACAAAGGTCTTCTTTTATTTTAGACATTATTTAAGTTTAATGTTTATGCACACAAATAAAATCCAAATCATAAACTCTGAGAGAGTAATTCTACCAATATTTCCCCAAAAACTTTCTGTGCATGAACTTCTACTAAGATATGTGTTATAATGAAAGAATAATTTTTTGTGATATTGCAGACTCGGACATTATTGGAAATTGTTTTAGGTTGACTCTTACAAATCAAAGCTAACATATTACTGTGGTTTGTGAATTCATACTATATGTAAATACTGCAGAAAACACTAATTTGTAAAATAATATTAATAAATGAAAGACACCGAACATCTTTTAATATGCTGAATCAGCAAAATTTAAAACAGGTTTTGTACACTAAAAGTATGTTTTAGTAATGGGACACTCACTGTACGAAGTTAAACAGATGCTACCTTATATTTTGCTTTATAGATAAAAAGTAAATTTAAGTCTGTCAGTTTTGATGTAAAACTTCACCTTTTTGTCTCACTTTTTCAATTTCCTAAAATGAATGACAAGCTTATTTGAAATCACTTATATTTCATCTACAATTATGGAAGAGTGATGCACCCAAAGGAAGAATTATCACTTGCTTTATTTTCCTCTCAAGTATTTAAGAAATTCTCATAAAAATAAACAAATAAAGAAATATTTTCACCATTTAGATGATACAAAAATTTTTTTCCTATGAAAGGGAATAATTATCTCCTGAACTTAATTATTTAATTTTTCATAAACCCATTTTCAATTGCAGTATCTCCCTCTCTCAAAATCTGAGTGAGTTGAATTATGATAAAAGTGGTTAAATTATTTTCAGAATATTTTGATAGTTATAATAAAAATGAAGTTGTAGATAATATTCAAAATAAAAGGCTGCCAAGAAAACTTATACCTATGAAACATTTTTTAAAGTGCTTAATACAAAGCAAGCACTTTTCAAATGCAATAATTATTATAACTAGTTCATTTTAATTTTTATTATCTTCGTTAAGGATAAAAACAATGAAACAAAATTTCAAAACATGACAATAAGAGATTAGCAATGATTGATATATTAAAACCCAGACGCTTAGTTCCTTTTCTCAAGATTTCTTTTTCAAATGAACTTATAAATAGAAAGAATATATTTATATTTATACTAGCATTCACAGAGCACTGTTTATACTAGCATTTGCAGAAAATATGCAACTATTTTGTATTGGTATCACCATACAAATTAGAAAGTTGTTTAGTCCTGTGTAGATGTATAAATAGCTAATATTCTAAGACCCTCAATGTCCTCCTGCCACAGTTCTGAGCTTTCCCTACAACACCATCACTGAGTCACTAATGATTTACCTTGCAGACTAGATATCTTGATTTCAGAGGCCTTTGTCTGTTCTGATTGCTGGATGCCAGTTTTGCACAGAAGCTCTGAAATGTGTTGTGTTTCACTAGTAGAATTACATGATAGTACTACAATTATGTAGAAAATATATGAGAATTAAAAAAAAATATGTGCCCATCTTTATTTAGCATTTAAATTGAGCAAATTAAAAACTCTTTTTCCTCATCTATAACAATGGCCTTAATTCACAGACTATTCAGATTATGAGGCCAAGCACTAAATTATATATATGTCTGCAAGGATATATTGTATAAATAAAAATGAGTTTCACTTGAAAGTGCTATTGATATAGTTTTTATTTTATTTTATAAAGGGTACAAAACAGTATTAGAACAGAAAAATTACAAGTGATACTGTATTCACTTTAAAAATAATATGAATTTTACAGTATTTGTTGTAATGCAGTGTTGTCTTCCAACCAGTTATTCATATAACCAAATATATGCATTGAAATTTGGAAGAAAAAAAGGAAAGAAATATATCAAAAATTAAGAGGAGAAAAAGGAACAACAGTTGATAAAAGACCAAACAAATTAAGCATTATCTGCTCCTTTTCATAGACCAGCAGGAATCCACAGTACAGTTGTCCTAACCACCCTGCTCGCATACATAGATATATCTCTTTCCCACACTCCCTTTCCTATCCTTCTTCTCAACTCAATAACTCTTTCCCCTTTTATATGCCCCATTTAACTGTATGTCAGATTCTTTTGCAAAGCTGGGAAATTTTCTGCTGCTACTTCTGCAAACAGTAAAAGCATGGAACACTTTATAATTTGCATGTCATCCTTGCACAGGGTCATAATAACCTTTTTTGTATCGTTTATATTTTTAGTTTATATGCTGCTGGAGTGAGCACTGGCATTTAATTTTAAGTCTGATTAAAAATACTGAAACTGTGTGTTTTCCTCATAACTTTTCAAAAAAGGTAAAATTCAAGAATTTTAAAATTAAATTTTTGCTAGTGGGTCTGTGAAAATTTCTATATCACATGTAAAAGTAAATGAATTTGTAGATGTATGATATAGATTGAAGATTTATAGCCTGTATCTTATTTCTGTCTTAGTCCCACCAAAATAGGTTATAAACATAGTGTTGTTCCAGGTTGGTGTTCATGTTATAAATTTAAAAATATTTTTCTTTATATTGTCTCTGGATATGTTCAAAGTCAAATACCATTAAAAGAAAAAAATTGTCTTATTAAATAAAACTGTCATATGAATCATAGTGTATTTTCATATTGTAAATATACTTTGCAGAAATTTTCACATTCACCTTTCTTTCTTTCTTTCTTTCTTTCTTTCTTTCTTTCTTTCTTTCTTTTTTTTTTTTTTTTTTTTTTTTTTGCGCCCCTGTTTGGTCTCTGGATATCTGGTCTGAAAATAAAAGATTGCTTCACGCTGCATTAGGAAAGCTAAATAAGTGATTCTTACATGGCACTGAGGTTGAATACTAGATTGTTAGATTTTTAAAAATTGATTTACTTACATGAGTGAGTATGTATTAAAGTGATGTGAATGAAGTTTGAAGATGAAACTACCTTTGGTGTGCAGAGAAAGTTGCTATGGAAAAAATATGAGCAAAGTTGAGCAGGCTGCAGTCAAAGCCCAAGTGCATGGCCCATGGCTATTATTTTGATATGATTAAGAATTTAATGTATATATTTTGAAATGCTATCTTCTGATTGGTGATTTTTTGATGGTTTTATCCATTAGTGACTTGAAATACATTCCTCTAAAGATCCACTTTTACTGTATTCGTATCGTTCTCTCCCTCTTTCTCTCTTTGTACTCTCTTTCTCTCTCTCTCACACACACACGCGCGCGCGCACACACACACACACACACACACACACACACACGCAAGCATAAACACAGTCTCCACTGCTCCAGCAACTTTAGTCTCATTCACAGTTTATCCCACGCTGTGAATGAAATGGCTACACCTGAGTTTCATTTGTAATCACCATTTTCCCAATTTCAAGTTAATTTTCTCCTTTTATTGACTTTTCAAGTGGACAGAAAATTTATTAGAACCAATTTTATCTATGGCTTTCAGGATTCTATAACTTCTATAAGGTCAGAAAAGGCTAATATTGCTTTATTAAAATGAATAAACCCAATTTCCGCAAATGCTTTTTCTCCAATAACATTGATTCTGAGACACTGTGGTGAGTTCCCTCAAGCACAATTATGTTTGAAAGTGCTCACACGTCACCGAAGGGTACAGCATGCTCCAGACGTGTCCACAAACCATAAAAACAGCTGTGGTAGAAAACAAATTGTTTTCCTAGAGTAGATGTTACCATTTCAGACATCTATTGGGTTTTATAGTCACCGATAGTACAACAACTGTAATGCAATTTTCCTCTGTCATAGCTTTTGGCTTCATTCCCATTTAGGTAAAATTAACAGATTTATTTTCTTGTACTTTTTATCTTTGTCTTTCCTCAGGTAGGGTACTATGTTACTATTTTCTTTTTCTCCTACTGATAAAAATCTAATGAAGTCTGAAAATAGAAAATAACACTAAAAGGAGAAAGGAAAATGTTATGATATTACAGGTAAGGTAAAATAATTTGAAGAAACATTAAAATTGTACAAAGTAGAAAAATGCAAATATAGTATTTTTAAAAAACAATTTTGTAAGTGTAGCTTTGTTTTAATTTTGAATATAAACTGTAACATACTTCAGTGTTACACTTTCAAACAAGAGAGATTGCCAATGGATCATTTTTTAAAGGACAGGAGTTTCTAATTTATTGTAAACAAGGGTGTAAAGAAAAATGTGAAATCAAATTAGAAATTATCATTAGTGTCGTGAATATATTTTTCAAATAAATTAATGAGAAATCCATCATCCATCCTGTGTCAAGTATCTTTCTGTATATTAATTTTATTGATAAAGAAGTAGCAATGAGACAGTTTCAAAACAGTTTAGTAAGACAGTTACAATAATTAATACATTGCGTATTGTTATCTTTGTAGTACTTATTCATAGTACTACATGCAGACATGATATCTTGTCGAAACACTATTAGTTCAATAATTTCTTCTCATTTAACTAAGAGAAAGTAGCTTCATATCTATGCTAAAAATTTGTATACACAGATACATTTTTTTCACTACAAAATGGACCTTCATTTATATCCCCTTTTTGTATAGTTTTGTGAAAGATGGGTATTCCATTACCATTCATATATTGTAGGTGCATGAATTCAGCAAGGTAATCCAACATAGTCCAGTAGTCTATAATAGAAGTGAGTTACCTGCATGACTGGCAATGTCAGAAGTTCTTGACTTGATCCTTTTACAGCTCAACATATTAATATGGCTTTGCATTTTATACCTCATTTTTATACTTTACTGCTGGATGGTGAAGACCAGGATAAAATAAGACCTATATAACTAAAAATTAACTTTTTTTATCTGACAAGGTCAGTCAAATCCCCTCAGGATTTACCCTGACACCCTGTACAGCAGTTTGTAGATCTTTTGTCAGCCATATGGATGAGTCACAACCATTGCTTGACCAATCTGCTCTCTGTGAAAGCCTGAGAGACTGTTTTCTCTCCATGTGACTCTCTTTAGACCCACTATACATCATTGATCACTTTCCTCTGTGGCCCCATAATCTCCTTAATTCAAACATTTGGGACATCACTGAGTTACAGGATGTTACAGTACAGGTTCTCTTATGTCTTGAGTCCACACTGACCTCGAAGGGCTAGGGCCATAATCTTGGATATTCTTGTAGACCTTCTTTTTCTCTAACTTTTTGGTCTGAAAGCTTAAGTCGTTAACTCTCCCAAAGAGAAGATTAATGAAATTATTACCCTAAAACATAAATTGTTACACTTAAGAGCACTATCTGTATAAATATCAAATGCCTTATGCATAACTTGGAACAGGTATTTATCAATCATTGATAAGCTAAACTTTAATTCCATACTGAGTCAAGAATCTTTGGAGGTGATCTAAATTCAGTTCTAAAAACGACAGCTATAAGAACCAGTGCCCACACAGAATAGACAAGAGGAGGACTGACTAACAGTGCACAGTCTGCCAAAAGTTTCTCAGCATTCTCTTTCTTGGTCCTTCTCTCACACATACTGCTTTCCAAAAGAAATAAATAATAATGATAAAAACAAATAATAAATAGTAAAGTTGATAAAAATATAACAGTAAGCTGAGGTATTTAGAAAAACAGACTGTGAAGTTTTAAGTAACTCTCTTTTTATTGAGGCTACCATATTTTGTTGGAGCTTCCATTTCAGTACAACTTGACCACCGAGGAAATCACTGTAGAGATTCCTGAAAAAAAAAAAATTGGAAGTCCATTCAGCCCAGCTATTTCTCTTCTGGGTATCTTCCACAATAATACATGTGCATCCATGTTTATAACAGCACACTTTGTAATAGCTGAAACAACCCAAATGCCCATCAACTGAAGAATAGGTTAAAAAAGAGCTGACATTTTACACAATGGAGTACATCTCACACAAAGTAGGATAAAGTTGAGACTTCCATAGGTAAACGGATGCAACCTGGGACCATACTCATAAGTGAAAAAAATAAGATTCATATGTGTAAACAACACATTGTCTCACAGGTAGGAGAAGCTGAACCAGGAAATAGGATCCAAAATGTGCAATAGGTATTGTGAATTGGGAGGAAACTATGCAAAAGAAAAGAGAAACTGTGTTGTAAGAAGAGATGGGTGTTCCATTGCAGTTAGATAAGCTGTATTTGTCCTCTGAATAACTAACCTAAAGACAACAATATGCAATGTATTAATTATTATAACTGTCCTACTAAACTGTTTTGAAACTGTTTCATTGCTATTTTATCTTTTTTCTCATTAAAATGAATAAAAATGTAAAAAAATAGAAAAGAAGGAAGGGAAAAGAAAAAAA
>NW_004524582.1:7863031-7867615 GCF_000260255.1 Octodon degus | reverse complement strand
AATCTAATGACAAAGTTTTGAAAGTTTGTTTTATTTGTTTGTCTCTTTAAAATAAAAACAAATCTGCTTTGAAAACTTTCTTGGCCTGTCCAGACTGACTGATTTGTTTTTAGAAATATTTTGATGATAAACAACCCAATATGAATTATTCATATCAGTTACTTTACTTCTAAGAGTACTTTGAAATAGTAATTCACATAGAACAATGAAGTAGAAAGCACATTACAAAGTGTTAACGGTTAAATTTTCTCCCTGAGGAGGTTTGTGAAGAGTGAAATTAATTCAGTGTTACTAGAGTTTTTGCTGATACCAGCCCAAAATGTGAAACAGATATTTTATTTAGTACCTTTCTATTTCTGTATAACATGATGCTTCACATTTTTTAAAGAATTTTGGAAAAATATCAGAGTTCACCTCCTATGTATCTCATTTCTTTATAGAAGAATGATCCAAACTTCCAATCTGAGTACATTAACTAAGCAGGACATATTTAGATGGCATTCAAGCAATTATGTAACATAACTGCAAGTGCTTTTCAATTCCCTCAAGAGGATGGTTTTCTTTGTAACTCATGAGGGAAGGAGGGCCTCTCTTTTTTTTCCTGGAGAGGGTTTCTTGCCTTTCTGTAGGTCTGCTATGTATGTCATAGTTCTCTGTATTTTGCTGGTCCTCACTCACTCTGAAAAGCACCTTCAACATAAAATATCTTATCCTTTGCTCATAATGAATGTAAATATTTGATTTTTCAAGCATGTATTAATTAAAGTTTTAAAAAATGCCCTCAATTTATAGGACTGTATGTGCATTTAAAGAAATGAAGTTAGAAATTCCTAATGCTGCAATAGACATGTAATCGGTGATTATTCTTAATCTATCCTTTATTCCTTTCCTAAGACTGCTACTCTATTCAACACTAATTCCTCTAATTAATGGGTGAGAATGTTCACATACTATCAAATAATATCACCCTTTGTGAAATACACTTTCTGACTTAGTATATTTCGCTTATGCTAGCAGACCTGAGGTACTTATGGAGCCAATCTCGTGAAGCTTTAAGGACAAAGGACTCGCTGAAGTTGTCTGCAACTCTTCTATTCTATTGTTTTAATTGTTTACTCACTTTAAAATAAAAAGAAATATATTCTTATCTTTGTATTTTTTAATTTTTGTTTCACATTCTGGAAGGATTTACAGTTTAGCATATCAACAATTGATGGAAAAATACCTGTTCCATGTTATGCCTTAGGCATTTGATATTCAGACAGAAATTGATGTTAAGCACAACAGCCTATGTTTAAGGGTAATAATATCATTAAGGTTCTCTTATGGAGGGTTAGAAACTTAAGCTTGCAGAAAAAAATAAGAGAAAAAGGGGACTGCAATGATAGCCAACATTTTGGCTCTAACCCTTCAAGGTCAGTGAGGACTCAAAACATAAGCGAACCTGAACTGTAATATCCTGTAACTCAGTGGTGTCCCAAACTTTCTGATCAAGGAGATTATGGAGCCATAGAGGAAAGTGATTGATGATGTAGAGTGTGCCTAAGGAGAGTCACATGGAGAGAAAACATTCTCTCAGGCTTTCACAGAGAGCACATTGGTCAAGCAATTGCCATAACTCATCCATATGGCTGACACTGACAAAAGGTCTACAAACTGCTGTACAGGGTTTCAGGGTAAATCCTGAGGGGATTTTACTGACCTTGTCAGATACAAAAGTTAATTTTCAGTTATACAGGTCTTGTTTTACCCTGGTCTTAACCATCCAGCAGAAAGGTATAAAAACAAGGTATAAAAAATAAAGCCATATTAATATGTTGAGCTGTAAAAGGCTCAAGTCAACAACTTCTGACATTGCCAGTCTTACAGATAACCCAGTACTATTATGAACTACTAGACCATATTGAATTACTTTACTAAATTCATATACCTACAATAATATGAATGGCAATGGAATACCCATCTCTGACAAAAGTAAATAAAAAAGGGGATATAAATGAAGGTCCATTTGGTAGTGAAAAATAACACATGTACATATCTGTATATACAAAATGGCATAGGTATACAGCTACTTTCTCTATTTCAATGAGAAGAAAGTTTTGAACTAGTAGTATTTAGACATGATATCATGTCTGTTTATACTTCTGAGACATTATTATTATTATTTTTATCTTTTAGTGAGGGTCTACAGAGTCTACAGCATCTCACTACATAGATCGGAATTGTAGTGATCCGCCTGTGTTCAGGCACCTCCAAACTGAGAATACAGGTGCACGCCACCACGCCCAGTCTCAATGACCTTCTTGGCCTGCACCAGGGGTGGGGCTGGTAGGGCATGCAGTGTGGGGAGTGGCTGTCTAACCAGGTTGCTGCCTCTGCCTAAGCAGGGGCTTTAACGCTCTCAGCTATTTGACCAGACACATTTTTTTATGTTTTATATACATTTATTTTGTGTTAGCGAACATTTGCAGCATGGACTGTTTGCATTTATTTTAGGGAATAAGTATGTATGGTTCTTAAATTTTTTTATTCCACTACTTCTCCCTGCCTTTCCTCTCCCTCTATATCTAGATCCTCTTCCCATTTGCAAAAGGTCTATATCTTTTTTATATTGTCTATCTTTTCTTTGTTAAAGTATATTTAATTTGGGCCTTGTATAAGACTACAATATTTAAGCTGCATGTCTAATTTATTTAACTTAACATTATGGTTACTGCTTCTTTAGTGCCAATTTTACACTTGTATTAAATTCTGTTGTAATTTTAAAGATTTGTATTTTTTGCATTTGTCTAAAACCCTTGAAAATTAATAAATTTTATTATTTCAAAACTTGTTTACAAGCTATTTTAAACTGAAATAACCTTAAATTCATTTAAAAATGTTTCCTGTATGTATTTGGTAGTGTCTCACGTTGCAGCGCAGACTCGCAGTGAGCCTTCAGTTTCAGCCAGCCCAGTGCTGCGATTACAGGCGTACACCACCGTGCCCAGACTTGGCGACTAGCACGGCAGGGGTCTGCATTGCGTATGGTGCTGGGGATCCTACCCGGGCCCTTGTGCTTGCCTCGGCAGGCTCTTAGACCACTGAGCTATTTCTGTGGCCCTGATATTTAACTTTTTTCAAGTTTCTGTACTTCAAGAGAAATTACCAACTGAATAAAAAGATACCTACAAACTGGGAGGGGAAAAAATAGCCAACTGTCTCAGTGATACTTGTCTTAGTTATTTTTCTCATGGCTGAGACAGAATCCCTGAAACCCAAAGTTAGTGGCAGAGTGAGACTTTCAAAAATTTTATTGTAAAAAATATAATTTGTATGCCTTTGGTTTTTTAATCAATTTTGCATTCAAAAATTTTAAAAACTCAAAAAAATACACTGTATAAAGAAAATAAAAGACCTAAAGAAGGAAAGCGGAAGTGAGGAAATTGGAATAAAAATTGTGTCTAGTTCTCTATATTTCTGTCCATTTAACAGATGATTCTCTATGGAAATTGAAGCTACTTTCTGTATTTTATTTATTTTGTTATTCTTAAGACATTATCTATTATATATCTTATCTCACCGCCACTATAGGAAACAGCCAATGATTTTGTAGCTCTTTTATATTAGAAATGATAAATTTTTGCTTTATCACTGATGTTTTGGAACCAAATATATCTCTTGATATAAATTTCCAAAGTTATGGACTGAAAATAAAGAAAACTACAGCAACCAGCTGGCCTCTGAACATTACAAGAAGCCTTTGCAATGAAGTACATGCTGCTGCTTTGGGGATTCTTCAAAGTAAGACTCAAGATGTTTTTCTCCTAAGAGAATTAACTTGGGCTAATTCAAGTGTCAGCAGAGTATTGTTAAAGTTTGTGCCTGAACGTCCCCCAAAGCCTCCTGTGAGCACAGAAGATGGGCTTTTACGAGGTGGCTGAATTTAGAGTTTATGGTTGTTTCATTATCCAGGGCTGAGATTAGGGGATGAGTGCTAGCCCCACCAAGGGCAGGTACCCTGCGTACAATATAAGGGTGAGAAAGAAGCTGGTGCTTGCTCAGCTTTGCTGGCTGCTTTCGCTGATTTCTGCCCACCATGAACTTCTGCCTCTCTGCCAAGCCACCATGCATTGGAGCCAGCCAATTATGAAATGAAACTTCTACAAACTATGAGCTAACTAAACCTTTCTGCCTTTAACTTTGGATGTCAGGGATTTTTCCCATGATGTCAGCCATGAGAAAAGTAGCTAAGACAAGTATTACTGAGACAGTTGACTATTTTTTCCCCTCTCAGTTTGTACATTTCTTTTTACTCTGTCAGTAATTTTATTTCAAGAGCAGAAACTTTTCAAAACATTAAATCCCAGGGCTGTAGGGATAGCACAGTGGTCTAAGAAACTATCTAGGCAGGCACAAGGACCCTGGTTCGATCTCCAGCACCACATGCCATGCAGGCTCTTGCCCTGCTTGCTGCCAGGTCTGAGCATGGTGGTGTATGCTTGTAATCCCAACACTCGGGTGGCTGAAACAGAAAGAACACTGTGAGTCTGAGCTGCATTGTAAGACCCTATATGAAATACATAAAACTAAAGAAAAGAAAAA
>NW_004524582.1:7859795-7862931 GCF_000260255.1 Octodon degus | reverse complement strand
TTTTTGTTCATGAACTTAATCTCCATGTGAAAGCCTCACTGTCTCTGTACTTCCTGGTTACTTACCCCATGTAAGCCCTAGTCCACCCCACATCAGGGCCTGATAGTTTGGGGATGATCCTGATCATTGCTCATCCTCCAAATCCTGGGTACTGTTTTGCTGTTTGTGCCTGTCATTACAAACCAAAAAACTGTGAAGTAAGAGAAAAAGGAAGTTCATGTAAGTTCGCACAGACAGACTGAGACAGGTTGATCCAACAGCATTCCTCTGCACATGGTTCTCTCCTCCAAATACACAGGCTTTCCCCTGAATGGCTTCTCTATGACCCAGGTACTTCACGATGGTCACAGCTCTGCATAGCCAGTTGAAAATAACGTTGCACTTCCTAAAAGATGTTAAGGAGTACCACGCCAAAGCCAATGTCACATATTATTAAGTTAGTAAAGGAAGAGTGTCACCAAAGGGTGGAAATGGTGGAGAGAAAAAAGTAAGCATAAAATCAGTAATTTTTGCAACATCAGTCAATAGCACCATATGACCTTGCAAGTCTTTTTCATATACTTAATAATATATTCATTTCTGTGAAGGTTGAGATTATCTGGCCTGTGAAACTGGCGTAATGAGTGTAGTCATACATGACAAGAGAGTGTCACTACAAAATGGGAATGTGTCAACATACGGCAAAATAGTGCACGATGCTTTCACTCTGTCACTCCAAGTGTGGCTTCAACCCCACCATCATAACGTTTGTTCCAGCAGTATAATGGATTTCTTTTTTTTTTTTTTTTTGGCAGAACCGGGGATTGAACTCAGGCCCTTGCACTTGCAAGGGAAGCGCTTATTCCATTGAGCCATCTCCCCGGCCCCAGTATAATGGATTTCTAATGGGTGCTCAAACTACTAAACCCAGCTCAATTGAACTTGCATGGTTCTGGGTGCAAGAGGCCCACCTGAGGGTTGCTGACAGCAGCATAAAGGCAGAACAGGAGAAGCTGCTGGAATGCTGTTAGGGATGCTGCTTGGAGAAGCTGGTGGAGCTGTTGGAAGCTGCTGGTTCTCTTGGGCTGTTCTGGTGGAGGCCCTTGACATGCTGGCTTTCCTGATGGACTTTGGAGAAGCTTTGGTCCTCATTTTGAGCATCGATTTCTGGCTCCAGAGGAGAAGATAGTACACTGCTTGGCCTCATGAAAGTTGTTGCATTGAAAGCAGAGGGGAACTCTGCTTTCCTCATTGCTGGAGGAGCTTGGCTTTCCTCATCGCTGTTGCTGAGGATGGCTGTGGTAGTTTTGGGGGAGCTCTGGTGTTCATCTTGAGAGTTGCTTCCTAGCTCCAACTCAGATCTCTCAGCCTGCTACTGCAAATCCTTCATCCCACTGTCATAGATTTCCTAGCTTCCACCACTGACCTTTGGGCCTTTTCAGCATATATTCATGAATCGTGCCTGTATGAGACTTGTTGTGGGCTCTAGGCCTCCACCTGGACTGGTGGGAGGCATTGTTATGAGCTCGAGGCCCTCAGCTGGATTCTTTAGGATTTAGTGTGTGGATAGATTTCCTGCACTTATAATACATAATTCTTGGGTGATTCATTATAAAATACTATTATAAAACATGTCCTGGACTATATTGTGCACCTTGCAAAACCCCCAACCATGATAATCAGCAAATAAACTGATTTTTGTGCTTCAGAAATCAATCTGCCATTGCTTATGAGTTCAGTGTGAGTCCATCTCATGCTGCAGAGATGATCTGACATGAATTGTCTCTGCTGGGGACATAAGTATCCTTGCTCTGAGAACTGAGGGTCATCATACATCTTTCCAGCTAAAGAGACTGTATCAGAGTAATGTAGATTTGGGCCTTTGAGTGAGTCTTCTCTGCATAGTCTGTGTCCTGAATAGCCAGGGCTATGTACGAGAAGAGAGAAGGGCATATTGAACCACCACAGAGAAACCATAGAGTTTCTGGTGCTTTTCTTCTTCTTTTTTCTCCTCAGATTTCTGAATTCCTCCTTTCTTCTCTTTAAAAAGCAATATGCAGGGGCCTGGGAGATGGCTCAGTGGAATAAGCACTTCCTTGGCAAGAGCAAGGGCTTGAGTTCAATCCCTGGTTCTGAAAAAAAAAACAATATGCATGAATGCTTTTAATATTAAACTGTCAATGTCTTCCTTAACTTTTTCTTTTCTGTGTTTTCTTTTAAACTTCAAGCTAATTTCATTTTATTATCTTTGTATATCCAGAAATAAAGAAGGAAATAACAATAGTATCTTCCAATTTTTATAAATTTTAACTCTGTTGACATTTGTTAATACTCAAGAATCTTAACTATTAGCATAATTTTCTAGTTAAATCCAAGACAAATTCTTAGGTTATAAATAACAAAGGCTGCATACTTTCTAAGGAAATATCTACTAATAACTATTTGAAGGATTTCATCATTAATGGTATTAAAAGAACAAGTTTCCAATATTACTAAATCTCATTTTGATTATTACTTGATTATTAATGGACAATTCTACATCATTGAAATAATATAAAACATTTTCTTTCCTTTAACTTTAGACATTTCGGATATTGTTAACTTCTGTAATATGTCCAATGGCCATGACAGCTGAGAGAAATGGTTAATCCTAAAACAATGACTTCTTTTTATTGAAAATGACTCTCTTCCAATGATAAGTAAAATATTGACTTCATGAGAAGTGCTCTAAGAAAACCACTTCATTGGCAGAGCAACCTCCCAACAGAACTGGTATTAAGTTAGACATGTCATTTCTTGTCCCCCAATTCCTCACCCTTTCACCTCATGAACCATGTATGCCATTGTTGATAAGCACTGCCTTTTTATGTAGGCTGTATATTAGGGTGGCATGCTGGTGCAGCCCTGACATAAAGCTAACATTTTATTTGAATTTGGTCTTCTACACAATCTCTGAGTCACTTTCTCTATACCATGTCTGCATCTTGTACTATGAATAACTACTACAAAGACAACAAAATGCAATATATTAATTATTGTAACTGTCCTAACCTGTTTTGAAACTGTCTCATTGCTACTTCTTTCTCAATAAAATTATTTGCAGAGAAAGACAGACAGACAGAAAGACAGAAAGAAACAAGACTGACAGAAAGAGAAA
>NW_004524582.1:7853034-7859695 GCF_000260255.1 Octodon degus | reverse complement strand
AAAGAAAGAAAGAAAGAAAGAAAGAAAGAAAGAAAGAAAGAAAGAAAGAAAGAAAGAAAGAAAGAAAGAATTTCAAGCATTGACCTCTGCAAATTTCATCAGTGATGTTGGGGTTTAAATCTCTTTATTCATTCTCTCACATCACCCAGTTAAGCAAAACCAAACTATCACTTTCTTTTGTTTAATAATTTCAGCGAAGGTGACCTCATTGTTGAAGAATTTTATTGTTCAATCTAGGTGACAAATTCAAAGAAGTAAGATCTGCCCAAAACCTGCAAGTGTTAACTCAGGTTTCTTCATCATGTTCAAAATGATGTACAATGAAAGTGAATTCTTCTTTCATCCTTTGAAAATCTCTTATCATTTAAGTGTATTTTAAATTGTGAGCAATAAATCACAAGTACCATACAATCAGTAATTTGTCTGTATGTGTGGACGGTTAAGTGATTAATTTCATGGGGCAAAGACAGAAAAAAGCAATGAAAAAGAGGCTAAGAAGGAAAAGAGTGAAGGGAGGAAAGAAGCAACAAAAGAAGGAAGAAAGGGAAGGAAAGAAGTAAAAAGAAATTAAGTACTGACCCTCACTCACAAAATAGAACATCAGAAAAAACCTTGATACATATATTTCTAAATGTGTCCTTTCGTTGGCTTCTTAAACTGCAAAACACCTTTCTTTCATAAATTTTTATTTTATATGCTTTCCCCTAAGGATGATTTTATCAGAGACATAATCAATATTTTAAGTTTCCAAGTTATTACAATCATTATTTTGGTAGAAGAGCTCTTCTGCTTGCCAGGAGGTCCATTCATACTGCAATGCTTTTATGACCAAATTTCTTTTCAGTTCTTGCACTGAAATTCCATGCACAGAATCTGGCCTTATCCTATTTTGCAGAAGCCAGGAGAGACATTTAGAGACCTCTACAATAAGAGCAAAGTTCTTCTAGGTAAAAATACAGGACAACAAAGATTTTCCCCTTAGGTTTGGTGAGTGGGCTATTGCCTTATTTCTGAAATCTTCATTGCAGCTACATTCTTACTCCAGTCCACCTAAATGGTGGACATCTATTTAGACAATTTCTAAGATCAGATTTTTTATCTGAGATCTGAGGCCCTCTCCAAATGATTCTACTCTCTTTTTAAGTAATGCAGTCTACTCCAGGTCTGAGTGTTTTCTTCAGTATACAAGTTGAAATTACTGATAGTTTAAAATTTCTCTTTTGTAGTAAGTTCTCTTCAAGAGAGCAGGCACCTGGTCCCAACATAAATTTAATGTCCTCCTTCCCTCTCAATGAGAAGTAGATGAATTCTTTCAAATTTGACAAGTGTTCAAAGTTATTTACTTGGAAAGATGTCACAGTTAAACTAAGAAGATAAATTAATTGATGTATAATTACATAACATAAACCAAAATTCATTAGTTGCAAAAGAACTATTAGAGAAATTACAAGGAAACAGGACAATGAACTGCCAAACAATTTGGCTTTTAGAATATTTTAAGAGAGGCAACAACACCTTGAATATTTTGAATCTTATTTGGGACCTATAATGTGGTATATCCTGAAGGAAGGTTCATGTGTCCTTGAGAAGAACCTTCATTCGGCTATGAAATGAGAAACTTGCATACGTCTGTAAAGTCCATGCAGTCTGTAGGATCACTCTGTTGTGCTGTGTCCCTATTGATTTTCCATCTAAATGATGTATTCACTATAAAGAGTGAAGTACTGAAAATCTCCTTACTCAAAGAAAAAGAATTGTGTCTCAAGCAATATAAGAAATAAACCCCAAATAATTGAAAGTCATAAAAACCAAGGCATAACACTACAGTTACTAAAGAAAGCAAGACAAAGTATGATTGAACTTCATGTATGTAATAATTTTTTGTATAAGACATTGAAAGCACATGCTGCAAGACAAAAATATGCTCATGAGTTTCAGATAGAATAATAAATTTTCTGAAAAACAAAAGATAACAATCAACAGAATTAAAAGGAATCCTAAGTAACGGAAGACAATATTTGACATATATCAGATTGAGTTGATAGTCAAATAATGTAAACATTCAATAAACTCCATAGCAAAAAATGTAAGTATCCTGATTAAAATATTAAGACACTATTAGATAATTGTCTAATAGAAATATAAAATATTATAAAAATACATAAATTATAATGTACCAACAGACTCTCAAGAGATGTTCAACAGTAATAAATCATCAAAAATACAAATTATAACCTATAAACTTGAATCTTTAGAATGGCTGTTACGAAAAGACAAAAAATATCAAGTGTTGTCAAAGATGTGGAGAAAAATGAACACTTGTACTCTGTTGATGGAAAATTAAATTGTTCCTATTGTATAGTTTTTATGAAAAACAGAATGGGCAAGCCAAAAAGATAAAATTTTATCTATTTTATGCTCCAACAATCCTATTTCTGGGAATATTTCCAAAGGAAATTAATTCAGTGTCTCAATAACTTATATTTCCAGGCTCTTTGCAGCATTACTTATAATGACCATGGCCCTGAAGAAATCTAAATCTTCGATCTTTGTTTCGTGGCACCTAAAAAAATCTGATTTACTGGAGTAGAGCAGAGAGTGATATCCAAGCATGGGAACGAAAAATGTGAAGAAGATATGTTGATCAAAGATTTAGTTTTATGGCATAAATAAGTCCTGGAGGGCTAATGTACGATGACTGTAGTTTTCAGGGTGTCAACATTTCACCTAAAATGTGCCACAGTAAATGATCTTCAGTATCTCAACTCACAAAAAAATGTAAAACTATGCAACTTGACAGGTATGTGAATTAGCCTCATTGTGGTAATCATTTCACAATCCTTATAAGAACATTCCATTGTGAAGCCTTCAATTTGTTCACTATATTTACAAAGCATATTTCAATAAATCTGGACAATTGTACATTTGCATTATATATTTTTCTTCTGATAATTGGACTAGAAAAATGAACAAAATATTAAGTAGAATATATATATATGTGTGTGTGTACATATATATATTATATATGTATATTTACAAGAAAGGTGAAACATATCAAAATAATAATGAAGTGGGGTGTCTTGGATCTCACATAGTGTGCATTAAATAAGGATTTTAGTTTAAACTGAGAACTGAAATATACATTGTAGGTCTATTTGTGGATACATTTGTGTAAATCCTTTTTAATTGGAACCTTAGTTTAGATTTTCTTTTTCTCATGTATGAGAGAAATTTAATACAAGGGACACTTGACAAATGTAAGTAGAAACAGTGGTTCCATTGGAGGCAGAGCTGTGAGTCTGTTTGTACACTACTTCTGTGAGTGCGCCATGAGCCGGTTTCCTAGTGCCTCTGTGCTTTCTCCGAGAGGCGCGTGGGGAATCAGCGTCAATCTGCCAGTACCAGCAAACCGTCAACTGTTTCTGGTTAGGATGATCCTTTCAGCAGCAGGTTTGGGATTTGGAACAGCGACCTAAGCAGATGTAAAGGAATGTAAAGAGTATAAGAATGAGTTGACTTTATACTAGTTCTGAGATGGCCCTGACTCAAAAATGTATATATCTTGTGCATTTCTCACTTTATAACTACAAAATGGTAAGTTTATATACAATATATAGAAAGGTATAGCAATTTTAATCACAGACTTTCGGACTAAGGAGATAACTCAGGAATCTAAGCGCCTGCTTGGCAAGCGTGAGGACCCTGGTTTCAAACCCTGGTACCACATGTAGTTCCAGAACCCAGGGGTCACTCGCTGACCATCAAAATTAGGCATGGCGGCGCACACCTGTAATCGCAGCTCTGGGAAAGCTGAGATACGAGGACCATGACAAGTCCAAGACGCATAATGATACCTTGTACCAAACAAATAAATAAAAGAATTTTAAAAATACCACAGCTTTTCATAGAAATGTTTAGCAGAGCTCATAGAACATATTCAAATACTTGAGTCTGAAATTTACACAGCATAAAAGTCTGCCTGCTCTTCAATGCTTCCTTATTCAATTGAAAATGCATAAAATAAAATGCCAGCCAATATAACTGGCTAATGCATTAGGTAATAGCTTTATTATCACAAAAGCTGTCATTGAAATACCATTATTTCTTTTGTAAAATCAGAAACAAAATATATAATATCTTCAGCTTTTCTGGTTGAAAATATAGTATAGCCAGAAAATGTTCTCATAACATTCTCATACACCATTCATAGAAATGAAGGGTGCAAATAGACTCACATCTCTGTCTCAACCAGTACAGCTATATCAACCCGCATTTGTGAAAGGTCCCTTGAATTGCATTTCACAGAAATATAACTCATACTATATGCTTAACTTAAGCACATAAATAAAATATTATAATGAAGAGGAACTGCAAGATTGAGCTTATATGTGTGAGTAGAATAGGGGTATGACTGAAAGTGTGCAAACAAACAAATTGGGGTACATGGCTACAGAAACAAAATTCAGAAGGATAATATCAACAGAATCTTCAGGTGAGATGTTGAGAAATTTATGAAGTATAATGAAGTCAGAAAGAAGTATCTTGGCTCTATATTTTCTTATTCACAAAAGGAATAATTTAACAGGGACAATTCTTTCTTTTTTTTTTTGGCAGAACTGGGGGTTGAACTCAGGTCCTTGTGCTTAAGAAGGACATTTCTATGACACCACACTTAGACAAAAGGAGTATTATAATAAATTTGTAAATATAAATAAATAAATATAAATATAAATAATATGCATAAAATGTATACATATGCATAAATTGCCAAACTCATGCACACACATATAGTGAAAATTGTCCTGTTTTCAACCATGCACTTTATGTTAGTTTACTTATTTGCATGAAACTGTATTTTACTAGAAAATCAAGAACCAGTGTAATTAAGCTTATTTAGAGAAACAAAAACTGTAAAATCAGAATATACAAAAACAATCCTTTTCTTGATCTCTTTCTCTCTTTTGTTGTTATTTCACTCTAGGGCATGACAATTTCATTCGTAATGAAGAGTGGAAACATGTACTTAATCCATCTCCATTCTTTTATTGATTACTGGCAACATATAGACCCAATACAGTACTGTACTAAAATTTGTGACAGTGCCTAAATTTTGTTGAAACTTGTGAGCTTTGCATGCAGCTAAACTTCAAATTTTAAAAATATGTTCAGAAAACACTGTGTTTTCCTGAATGCACAGGTATTAGAGTCAGTTCAGCTCTCTCACACCCAAGATTTTAATGCTGAAGTAGGAGAAATGGAATAATCATGACATTTCATTAGTTAATGTATCAATATGTCAGTTAAAATATAAATGTGGATTCTAGACTTTTTGTTTATCTCTTTTGGTTTTAATAAAACTGTCTGAGGTGAGTGTAGTAGCCCAGTTTATAGCATAAACACTGAGGATCACTTTACCTACAGTTTTACAAAACCGAGAATGTCAAAATATGAGTGAGTTGCTGGTCATTCTGTGTGCTTTTATTGAGGAACTGTGTAACCTACAGTAAAGTATTAATTTCTGGGAGCATCCATTACTTAATATGTAAAATGGATATAAAATATAGCATATCTCCTTATGTGGCTACAAAGATAAAAAATAACAAGGCAAGAAAACAAATGAATCAGTGCTAGGAACACAGCACATCTTTGATTAGCCTTCAACTAGTTTACATTAAATATACTGTGTGACTCATTGAATCAAGGGCTCATGAAACACAGTGTAGAACACTTTGTTCATTATGTAAAATTCAGGTAGTATCACACAAAACAAACAAATGTGGTGAACCAAGGGTTTGTAAGATCTAATTTAGTCATAGTGAATATCTCTGCCATTTATTTTCCTTTTACTTGAAGAGTCTGGCTCAAAAATCATTGCAAAATAAACATTTAAATTTTAAAAACCAGAAACCTCTATGAACTGCACAATGGTGAGTAATATAGAAGGAATTTTTGTTTTGTCTCTTTCCACAGTTAGATATTTATTTATTCTCTCTCTCCCTCTTCCCCTTTATGGCTTTTCAGGGAGGAGATGATGGAAGTATTTCTAAGCATTGGGATTCCTCTAGCCATCATAGTAGAGATTAATAACTTCAGTTACACATTTTACAATCTGGATGGGCTGCCTTAGGGATCGCCCTCAAGACATGTCTAGTTTTCACATTTGGAGGGTTGTCAAGATAATGTAGGTGATTTTCCGGAACAGCAGTTGGTGTTGGGTAATTTGAAAGGAAGAGGAAGTGGATCCAACCTGGAGGGAGAGGAGAGCCCAAACTAAGAAAGAATGAGGAGCCGAAATCCAGTGCCTGATAGTGTGGTACCTGAGTATTTTGTGCTCAAGCAGAAATACAGAAACAAGCAAAACTGTGGAGGGAACAAAGTGACCAATGAAGTTGTGCCATTTTAGACAGAATAAAATACATATTTTAAATGACCATGCTGGCAAATCTGTACCGTTTCAGTAAAAAATTAAGCCACATTTTCTGGACTAAAAACACACAAAATTAATACTATGGTTGTAAAGGAACAAAAGAATAAAATTAAATTTCTCAGGCCAGAATCAAGTTATTTGTGAAGACAGCAAGTTTAGCAACTTCACATTCTCTCTCTCTCTCTCTCTCTCTCTCTCTCTCTCTCTCTCTCTCTCTCTCTCTCTCTCTCTCTC
>NW_004524582.1:7847027-7852934 GCF_000260255.1 Octodon degus | reverse complement strand
TCTCTCTCTCTCTCCCCCTCCCACCTTTCTCTCCTTGTCATCATTACTATGTTTGCAAGATTCTTATGATTATATTGTATTCACTAAGATAACCCATGACAATTTACTGAGTAGCACCCTTGAGTTCTCTGCCACATGGCCATGCATTCACACGTGGTAGACAGGATATTGGAGGCGGCAGGCATGGTTCCCATCACCAGAAGCTGCAGTAAGACCTGCAGGCTATATAACACCTGTAGCAGCTTCTTACTGCAGGATCAGCTTCCTATTTTCTCCTGGATATTTTACCTAATACCTAGTCTTGGATAAAGAGCAAATGAGGAGGAAAATTTCAAAACTGTAGACTTCCTGTGTATGTGGCTTCATTCTAGACATAATTTGTTACACATCTAAAGAAGCCATGATGTTTCTTGCTGGAGATATAGTCAAGAAACTCATACCTGAATAAAAAAATTATACTTTCAACCTCAGCTTTGCCTTTATTACTCTTTCATTTACATCGTTTAAGAGAGTTTCCAGATTCACTTTATGGACTATCTGGATTTTTAAGAACTGAATGATTTTGAGTTCTGACAGTCTCAATGATGAAGTATTTGGGACCTTCCCGTGAAACTATCTTCCTTGACATGATAAGTCAATGAATAATATTATTTTGTGCATTTTTTGTTAAAAAATAAACTGAAATTAAAAAAGATTAAAAACTTTCCTGTTATTAGTGAGATATAAATTGCCAAAAATGACAATGCTTATCAAAAGTCATGTTTTTGTGCAGGACAGTGATATTTTCCCTAAACCATCTTTAATAAATAACGTAGGAAATGTTACTATCTTAAAGTGGGTTCCTTTTCCTTCAGCAACTTCATTTTGAGATCTAAAAGTCTGTGCTTCCACAATCACTTGGTAAGTATTACTCACTGGCAGTTGAAAATAGCTTGTGTCACTATAGTGCAGTCTCCATGATTCCAGGAAAATACTGTTCTGTAGACATATATTTCCAAGTAACTGCATTTAGAAAAGAAGCCTTATTGAATCAGGCCATTTACAACTTCAAGCTGTATCCATCATTTTTATTCTTTTTGGGTTCTCAAATTGTAACTAGAGACCTCTTTAAATTAAAAAAAAATGGGTCACTCCACAGAGGCAGTACTTTATAAAGATAGCACCCCTACTATTAGAGGGATATACGCTTAAAACATGTTTAGCTTTTGATACACAGGGCCTCAAACCACACACATCAAAGTTTCATGAAACCAATTTTTTAGACGGCTGAGAACCCTCTTTCTGAGAGACGACCAGCAGGCTGTCAAAGTCATTCCTTTTCCCCACTGCCATTGATAATGTTACTCTGGTCACTAAGGAAAACAATGCCAAAGGTGCTGAAATTAATATTCTCCTTGCACTGCTGTCACAAATGAATGGATTTTCAAATAGAAATTATATGAGGGAAATTGCTTTCAGAACAAGAACACATTCTGCAAGAAAAATGTCATGCTACTCTTTATTTATCTGACCAGTGCATAGGCTTCTAGGAAACAGAGTTTATCATAGAGAAGTATGATGGGTCTTTTGACAGATACTACAACAAGAACATTGTTAGAAAACTGTTTCATTGTCAACACAAAGCAATCATTTGTCAGGAGACTGTAGTACTGTAGACAGAATGGCATGTCCCTGTTAGCTTCAATTTTAAGACTCCAGTTAGAAACATTTTAGCCTTTATTACTAACAGTAAAATGTAAGTTGGATTGTTAAATTCTATTTATTATGCATGTCAGAATCCACAGGTCTTCCCTGATATATATTCTTCAAAAATATCAGCAGCATATTTGTTTCCTTTTATGAAATTTTGTCCGGAACATCATCGCTATTATAATTTTCAAAGAATGACAATTGTCATAATGGTCTTGTACCAGAAAGTGTGCTCTAACTCACACGTGGGCTCATCTCCAAGTTAGACTGCTGGATGGTGTGAAATGATCACCAGGTGTAAAGAACAAAGTTTAGATAAAAGTGAGGAAGAATTGTGGATAAATCATTTTTTAAAGTGACAAAGGAGCTCATAAACCACTTTCTAGCTTCAGGTACAGCTTGCTATGAGATGGGTTCCTGTTCTAGCAAATCTATGACAAATTAAAAACATCTTAAGCAGAAAATTCTTTTCAAGAATACTGACCTATTGGGTTTGAGAGTTTAGCAATGGAGTACATTATGGAGTATTGATTTTTCCCTCCAGAGATTGTATATCTGCCTTAGACATTAAAGGTTTTTTTGTCACTGTCTTCATTGTGGGATATTTTTACTACATTTATTTGACTTGGGAAAAAATAGAATTCAAGATATTCTTACTCAACGAATAATTTTGTACTATTGCAAAGCTGAAAAATTGAAATCAATCATCATAACTCAGACACTACCTATGGTTAATTATTGACTCATGTGACAAAGCTGGATTTGGCAGTAATTTTATTTGCTAACTCTTATATTGTATTTCAAAAACTATTTCAACATTTAGCAACCATCCAATGTGGCAACAACCATAATGAAAGTTGTAATGTTCTATTTCATATTGTCCTTACGGGACTACAATGAGGCAAATTCATATTGCATATATATGTTATTCAATAGAAATGAGAATTCAATGAACCAAATACCTTGCAGTTTGAAAATGTCAAGTCAAGGCAAGCATGTTCAAATTTCTCTGCTCTATTATTTTTGATCAAAGATCAAGAACAGTCAAATCAATTGATGTGTCTTTCTCAGTTCCACTTTTTTTTTTTCATCGATAGAGCCAGCTTGTTATTGTCATTCATCCAGTAGCCAGAGATCAGCCTTTTTATCACATCTCTGGATCTGGCTGGTCCTTTCTGCATCCATCCATGCATTGTCTGAACCATAAAACCAGAGCATCATTTATGACAGGTAAAAACGTAAAAGAACGAAAGCAGAAAACAATGTTTCTTAAATGCCTGTTTACATTTTTTATGACTTTTCTAAATTCTCAGAGGGACACACAAACTGCTGCACTTTGTATCTTTCCTTTTAAAACATTGAAGCAAAGAGTTATCTAGAGGATGCTGTTATCACTCAGGCTTTTTCTGACCACTGCCCACTCTGCCCACTCAGGCCAGTCTGCTTCTGTACCAAGCACATCTACTTCTTTATGACTGCTTTCTCCAGACGCAAGGCTCTGGTGAGAATCTGTGAGATGTTTGTTTGGAAATGCTTTGCTCAGGGTGTGCTTTCAGAAGATATACATGAAGAATGGGTACAGCAAGACATGGAAGAGGAAGAAATCAAGAAAGATAGCGTATTCGTGCAAAGACACACAGAAGAAAGTTTTGGTTTGATGGCTAAGGGGAAACTCGAGAGGAAATTGTGCCTTAGATTTCTTGTAACATTGGAAAGAAAATTGGCTACAGATGCTCTGACTTAAGAATTAAAAGTCTTTGGAGAGATATGACATCATAAACTCCCACAAGTATCTAATACTCATATCCAGTTGTGCTAGGGCAGTTCTCTAAGTACATTTAAAAGTGTGGGTATATAAAGGAAAAACTAAATATTTAGAAGATAATATAAAAATGATAGTAGGTCCAGTTAGATTAGTTACCATTAAAAAGTAGATAAAATTCTTTGGTAAAAGTAAACCTTATGTCTTTTAATTCTATAACTTTCAATGTACAGCTATTCATGCGCATAAAACCTAAACTATGAAATTTTATTTCATGATTTTCTTTTTTTTTTCCTTATACCTGGAAGTGTTGGTCTATATCTGCTAGCAAAAAATTTACTTATTTTCATTTCTTTTATGTTTTTTATTGATATCATTTTTTACCTACAAAATTTATTTGGAACATAAATATATATGCACATAACATGAAAGTTGTTTGAGCTGTGCATTAAAGTCCAACTCCTCTTTTACTTGTAAAACTAATTTGCTATAAATTTTTCTTTCAATGAACATCTCTGAAGAATGGACCAACTACAGCTGCTGTGTGATAGTCAAGAACAGATATAAGGGGGTCGGGGAGATGGATCAATAGAATAAGCACTTGCCTGGCAAGCACAAGGGCCTGAGTTCCATCCTCCGTTCTGGAAAAAAAAAAAAAAAAAAAAAAAAAAAACAGACAAAAGGAGATAGAGATAAATGTCTCTCTCACTCTCACTCTCACTCTCACTCTCACTCTCACTCTCACTCTCACTCTATAGAAGATAAGAGCTTTCAGAATGTGGGTTTATTTTGTGCGAACTAGGGTCCCAGAAAACTCACTCTCTCTCTCTATTACAGATCTCGTAGATCCCTCTTCTGATAATCTTCCACTTGGGACCATAGATTCCCAGAGGGTGAGGCTGCTTCTTTTTCTGGGTTGTTTAATAATCACTTCTTGGTTTCAAGTTATCTTTCTTACATTTTTTTTCTTTGTGCGTGTGTGTTAGAAAGTCCTAGGTTATTTTTTTTAGAATGTATTTAGTACAGAGTTTACAGGGTGTACACAGGGTATCATTACGTAAATTGGACTCTCAGTGATTCTCCTGTTTTCAGCCTCCCAAGCACTGGGATTACAGGCACGGGCCACCACGCCCAGTATCAATCGCTTTCTCAGCGTGCTCCGGGAGCGAGGCCAACTTGGCATGCTGGAAGTCCTAGAATTTTTTAGCTAACATTAATTGAAATATAAATATATAGAAATGTAAAATATTTTCAAGAATTTTTTCTTCATTTTATGCATTTAGTACAGGGGCTCACTATGCAGCTCAGGTTTATAGTAATCTTCCTGGGTTCAGCCTACCCAGCCCTGGGTTTACAGGTATGCGCCACCACTCCTGGAATCAGTCACCTGCGTCAGGCTCAGCGCACCCTGGGGACTGCCCCGTGCAGCATGCAGGACAGGGGATTGACCCCTGGTCCCTGCACTTGCCAAAGTAGTTGCTTAGTATGCTGAGCTGTCTCGCCAGTCCTAGTTTCAAGATTTTTAATTTTAGCATCTATGTTATTTTTTTTTCTAATACAGCAGACAGACCTGAAAAATATTTTAGTATAATTTTCTTATTTATTTTTAATAAGTTTTTTCTCATTGATTATTTAATTTGTAGTTCACAACAAAGTTCTTTAGTATATTTGAATCTTATCTCTTTTTTTTCTTTTAAGTACTTAAAGTTTTTCATTCAGAGAGAGAAAAACAGAGAAAGATTAGGATGGGTGATAACAAAATCAGAAAAGCTGAAGGAAAATGATGGAAAAGAATGTAAACAATGGAATAGTAAGAGTAGTACATGCAGACCTGAATTGACTATATCTTAGCTTAAAAAATACAGAATGGCTAAAATGGGAACTTTTTTTTCAATCTTTTAAAACCAATTTTTTGCAGAACCGGGGATTGAACTCAGACCCTTGTGCTTGCCAGGCAAACTCTTATTCTACTGAGCCATCTCCATGGCCCCTAAATCAAGTTTTTGTATTCCCCTAATAGTTTGTATCTCTGATGCAGTTAAAATTTATTCTGTCTTCCTAACTTTTCCTACTTTTCTCTTACAAAATCATGGGAAAGAACTGAGTATTGTGGTGCACACCTGCAATCAAGCCCTAGGAGAGGCTGAGAAAGGAGAGTTGCTGTGAAGTGAGTTTGAGACCAACCTGGACTATATAGTGAGGTTAAGGCAAGCACAAAATTCGAAGAAAGATGCTGTGTGAAAAACATTATAGTGGGTAGAGAGATAGCTTGGTGGTTTAAGCACCTGCCTGGCAAGTGCAAGGACCTGAGTTGAAACCCCGGTTCTGCATGCTGTGCCATCCCAGGAACCCAGGGCAGGTTGTAATGGCATCTGAAATGGGGTGTGATGATGCATGCCTGTAATCCCAGCACTGGAGAGGCTCGGACAGGAGGATCACTAAGAGTTCAAATAGCA
>NW_004524582.1:7845473-7846927 GCF_000260255.1 Octodon degus | reverse complement strand
ATTGTCTCAAATTCACTATTATTTTATCTAATCTTGTACACTGCTGTTAAATAGAAATCTGTGATCTTGGCTAGCAAGTTTCTTTCTATCTCATGTATAGGAGAAGCTTCTCAAATTCTCTAAATATGAAGGATACTATGTCCAAGTTTCTAGACTGATGTCTAATATTTATTCTTTCTTTTTTTTCATTATTATAATTATTTTTAGGAAACCAAAAACTAATGATAATAATTGATGCTTCTGTAAGATTTTATAATTATATTTAAAAAGAAAAGATAGGAAATTACCACAGCTTTTACTGAGAGAAATTCATAACTTTGGACCTGAGTTATGAATAGTTATTTTTTTATCTGAACTTAAGAAAATTAGAAAGGACAGGATGATTTGATGGATAGAAGAGGAGTAGGATGAATTTTAACCAATTATCTCTAAGTAAAGTTCACATTTTCTGTCCTTAAATTTAATTCTGTAAATCACGTTCTCATCATCTAAAAATATTGCTTTCTAGTTAATGACCTCCTAAGTTTTCTCAGCACACTTATTAAAAAGTTAAGCTGAGGAGAAACAAAATAGAACTTTTTCCATAAGCATTAATTCCTGCACTATGAATTTAAATGACATGCCAACGCAGTATTTTCTGAAGTATACCGGATCATATTTTACATCAACCAAAATATTTGAGAAAAACACTCCAAGAAGTTTATTTCTATATAAAATCATAAGCTACTAAGGTCAAGCACACCTCTCAGAGTGTGAAAAAATAGTATCTCTGAATGAATTATTTACTATCCTTTATTCCTATTTCTCACAACCCATATATATATATGCTCACAAATTAATTCAGATATCTCAGACCTTCAGATAGTGATTTTTACCAGGAGGATAACAGATTAACAGATATAGCTACAGCCTGGTTCCTTGCAACAAATCCCTGAATATGTCAATAAGTTTAAAGAATTAGTAGTTAATTAAACTATCATATTTTAGACTAGCCAGTTCATGAGACAGGAAAAAACTATTTTTCAAAAAGCTCAACATATAGTAGGAAAGGCAGTTTGGTAAGTATCCATTTAAAATTTTAAACAAAAAATCCTTAGATAAAAATAATAAATAGGCAAAAATATCTCAATGGATTAAAGCACCTGAAAGCAGGCGCACGGGCCAGGAGTTGGATCCCCTGGCCTGCCACACAGGCTCTGCCCCCGGAGCACACTGAGAGGGCAACTGAGACTGGGTGTGGTGGTGCTTGCCTATAATACCCGCTCTTGGGAGGCTGTAAACAGGCAGATCACTATGAGTTCAATCTAATAGTGAACCCCTGAACACCCTGTAGACCCTTCCCTAAAATACGAAGAAGAGGAAGAAGAAGAAGAAGAAGAAGAAGAAGAAGAAGAAGAAGAAGAAGAAGAAGAAGAAGAAGAAGAAGAAGAAGAAAGAAAGAAAGAAAGAAAGAA
>NW_004524582.1:7826348-7845373 GCF_000260255.1 Octodon degus | reverse complement strand
AAGAAAGAAAGAAAGAAAGAAAGAAAGAAAGAAAGAAAGAAAGAAAGAAAGAAAGAAAGAAAGAAAAGAAAATTCCACGTGAAATTCTCAAAATGATACTTACAGTTAATTAGGTCAGGGATTATGATCCTATGCAAAAAATAAAACATCATAGTGCTGAAGCAATAGTTTTAATCCTACCATAAAACTATCATAAATATCCTAAGTTGTTTTGAAGACTTCCTCCAGGTGCATGACACAAACATTTTTTCATTTCTATGACTATCTCATTGATAAAATCTACAGAGAGGAGAAGTAAGAGGGCATTCAAGCAGTTTTCTTGTTCACTGTAGATACAGAACAATGTAAATGTAATGCACCAGTGTGCAAACATTCCCACTCTTCCTGAAGGACACATCCATGATGCTCGTTTTGTATTACTAAGATGTTATGGTTTGCGTCTAATTTTCCCTCCACAGCCTCATGCAGTCATGGGGTGGCTTCTGGAGTTTGTGATTGATTACTGTATGTGTGGATGCTGCACCTGCCCTGGGGCATTGAACTTGCATTACAATGTAAGGAGGGGAGAGAGGCTAGCTGGCTGCCTGAGCTGCTGCCACTCCCTTTGCTCTCTGCTCTTTGCCGCGGACATAAATGGATGCTCTCTGCCATGTGCCACTCTGCCTTGGAGCCAGTTGAGGATGGGCTGAAACTGCACTGAGTGAGAGCTAAATAAACCTTTCCTTCTTTCATTTTGGGTGTCATGTATTTGTCTCAGCAACAAGCAAAGAGTAACTGAGATATAATTATACTTAGTACTCTGGAAAATAAGTTTTCGATGTTCCGGTAGGACTCTCACAACAGAACCTCATAGATAAAGTGGGTTGCACAAGAAGGAACAGCTCTCTGTGCCTGGGGATGCCTGAGGAACTTGCCTTTCCTCTTCCTCTTCTTACAAGGACAGCAGGTACTATAGAGCAAGATGCCACCTGAAGTCTCAATTTAACATCTCTTAATTTTTGAAAGCTTTATATACAAATGGAATTTACATTTTAAGGCTCCGTTTTATGAATTCAGGCTAGTAGAGATTTACTCCATAGTGTTTTATTTTCATTATTTGTAGTGCTGAGCAATAAACCTAGGTTCTCACATTTGCTAGACAAGACTGGCACTGAAGCACACACCCAGCCCACCTTAGTTTATAGAAAATTTTTGTTTATAGAAACTAAGACCAAGGGCTGAAATAAACTACTGTATAATATTTTAAAATATGAGGTAAATATTCTCATTTCTTTTGCACATGAAATAAGCACTAGGTTAAAACTGAAGATGACTTAACTAACAGTATACTTAATTAATGACATCTAGATACTCTGCTCTAAGCATTAGATGCTTTTGCATAACTAAAAATGTAATTCTGATTTACTTATATACCTAATGGTTAGGGTAATTATACTCCTAAGGTAAGCTTGTCTCTGTAAGGAATTGTCAGAGTACTTGGACTCTGTAACCTCTCTGGTAATTTGTGTCTGTGTAAGTGGTTCAAGAGCCAGAGATAAATTAAAGGAAATTAGACAAACAAATTAGAAGAAGCCATTTACAATGCTGTTTTGAAGTAAATTCAATGTCTTAATGAGAACAGGAATCATGATATAAAAGCTAAAACCTCTTCATCCCACTTTGGGATAGGGAGGAAGAGCTGGGAAGCATGCATACAGCACACTGAACTTGGGTTTATAGCCTGAAGCTGCACAGAGCCAAGTAAAGGGGGAGTAAGAGGGGACTGAAGGATGTAAGGCTGGATCTGTGATCTACAGGTAGTGAGTCACCAGCCAAATGAAAGGAATTCTTTAATTTGTAGATAAAGTACAGTGTTTTCAATAATCTGCAGTTATCCATATAGATACAGTCTGCAGGTATCCATAGCTATTTGATTCTCTTAATATGCATCTTTTCTTTTAAATAAATGCAGCATCTTCAAACTGATGTCTGACTTGTGCTCATTTCTACTGCAACAATCAATGTGTAAACATATGTGTATCTCTAAATGTAAACATTATAAATGCGTATTTCTCACTCCTCTGGAATTAGCCAATTTTTCCTGTCCATGGCTCTACCCCTCACCTGGCCATTCACCTCCCTTGCCTGCTCTGCAGTCACCACTTATACCACTTAGGGACACACAGAATTCTCACCTTGGTCTGCCAAGACTTTCTACTTGTACTCACCATACAGGAGATACTCTCAGAAGTTAGTGTGAGCAGTTGGACATGCCATAAATGGATAAAGACCTAAATAGAGGGGGCAGCCAAATAGCTCAGTGGCTTAAAGTGCCTGCAAGCAGGCACAGGAGCCAGAGTTTCAATCCTCAGGCTTGCTGTGCTGGCCCCACCCCCCGGGGCATGCTTGGATGACAATTGAGACTGAGCGTGGTGTGGCACATCTGCAATCGCAGCTCTTGGGAGGCTGTACACAGGCAGATCACTATGAGTTCAATCGAGTGGTGAGACCCTATACACCCTGTAGACCCTTCTCTAAAGTCCAAGAAAAACTCAACCAACCAACCAACCAACCAACCAACCAACCAACCAACCAACCAAACAAACAAAAACCTAAATAGAAGACTGCACAAAAGAAAAGTGAAATAACAACAGAAGATAAAATAGTTCTCACAACCAAAAATCTTTCTGGAAATAACCAGATCTACATTATTTGATAGTAAGTATAATCCACCAGGGAAATCATAGTTTTACATTTACAGAAACTTACTATAGCCATGAAGTATTTGAAGTAAAAACAAAACCCCAGACAATGATAATGCACCATTATAATGGGAGACTGTAGCATATTTTTCTAGATAATTAATTGAACAAGCAGATGGAAATCAATAAGGATTTTAGCAGCACATGTAACAGCTTTGAGCAAATTAATGCACATAGAATACTATACTTTTACTTCAAAAATTCACAAAATACATGCACAAATATTGAATATTTTCTTACAAAACTACCTTGAATAAGCTAAAAATATCGACTTGACCATTTTGCATTGTAGTTAAGTATTTTAAAAATAGGATGAATTTTTTCTAAAACAATAAGCCTGTGATATGATTAGAAATTTATAAAAATACATATTTGTGAAACAGTGAAATCAGTGGATTACATATTTCTGAAAATTAGAGTCCTTGTATTTGGTCAGATGATTTTAGATATGTTTGCTTCCAAATAATTAACTGCTACAAGAAGAAAATATATTATTTTAATAAAATATTATGCACGTTGTTGTTTTAAGCATTTCCTCTAATAATGGTCAAAATGTAGAAAACCAATAACTGCACCACTCATGGAATTAGATATTAAGACTTTTTCTTTGGTTATGTCACACATTTACTGCAGAAATAAAAACTGCTGCCTCAGTATTGATCTTTTGCTCATAGAATAAAAGCTAAATTATGCAAATTAGGAAAGAAGATGGAATGATGTGCAGAGCTTCTCGTACAAATTTTGAATAGAGACATAAATCTCTTGAAATAATTTAAGCATTTGATTTATGCACATATGTGTTTTATTGAGAAAGTGGTACACAGAAGAGTAGAAAGGTATACAAACAATGAAAATAGTAAAAGTATCAGTGGGTCATAGCAGAAATGTCTGAAGTGCCATAAGAATTCAGTGAAGGAAACAATTCCAGGGAAAGCTTCAGCAAGGAAATTTCAGTAAGACTCCAGGCTGACACTGTGCAAGTTCCACCTCAGTGCCAAGATACACTTCACATTCCAGTCAAACAGAGGAGCAATCATTTGTCTGACTTCTGTGCTGTCTCCTGGGTCTGAGATCTTGCCACTGCAGTCTGTACTTGAATGAAACTTTTCCATTCCATAATTAATAAATGCCAATGTACCATTTTTTGCATGACGACATAGTTTATCAACTCATAAACAATTAACATGGCAAAATATAGTCCATTGACATAAAAAAAAAATCGCCCACTTTTCTATTGCCCAGTTAACCACACCCTTCCTGTGGGTAGATCACACCCATAATTTCTTAATCAGTGCTTCCAGTCAGATGTGTCTGACCACCATTCTGTCTCATCTAGAATGCTAAGCAACAGTGTTGTTATGTGAAACCCTCCCCATTGGAACTAAGTTCTGCAAAAGCTCTCTCTTTGTTTCTCTGGATGGTTGACATTTTATTTCTGTAAGAAAGAACAAAGACATTTCACAGATGCCACCTGGGTCCCCTATGCTAATATATTTAGAAACAGCAAGGCTATAATGTAACCAGCAATTCCTTATTATTTCTCAAAAACAGTTCTTCTAGGTGTGCCCTTGACTCTACTCCCCAACTCTGACAAGGCCTCAGGGTAGGAATCCTGCTCCTCTTTTAGTTCTTATTTTTCCATATTTTTAGTGATGTCCTATCTCCATCTCTTAAATTCATATTAGATTTCTTGTTATGGAGGAAAAACAAGTCACATTTTGGAACAGTTTTTGCCTACAAACTTGTTGTCTGGTTTGTTTACCACTATTTTCTCAGACCACAGCATAGTAACAGGTTAATGGAAAATAATTTTCTGAACTTGTGTTGTTGATTCTCCAAAGTCAAGCTTCCTCAATGTGTAGTCTGCTTTAGATTACTTCTATTCCTTTCTTATTCACTTCCATTCAGTAATCTCATTATTTTCTCAAACCAAAATATTTTCTTCTTTCTCTGTCATTGTAGTGAATGCATCAGAACAATTACTTGAAACAATTGTCACTATAATACATATTGAATTTTATCTTGCCTAAGTTGACCAATTTGCAGCCTAATCGAGTTCTAGTATTTTTATAATTCACATTTCCTTAATAAATTCTAACAAATATTAATTCTTATAAAAGCCAGCGAAGAATCATATTCAGAAAGGTGGGCCCTTCGGCAAAGTATGACTTCTTAGGTTTCTTTTCTTCTATTAACATCCTTACATCTTTTTAGTCTTCAAATAATTTTCAGGGTTTTTATCTTTCACCCTAGGAATAGATATTCTCAGAAAAACTGCAGAGCAAGTTTTTCCGAAAAAGTCCTTCTCAAAATGAGAAGAATGTAAGTTGTAAGGGAAAATATCATGCATTTTTAAATAAAAGTGACCACTGTTCACCTCATGATTTTATAAAAGATTAAACCTTAAAAATGAATTTCTAGATACCAATGTACAATTGGATTAATGGTTTTCTACCTAAGCAAATACTTACCTGTGAGCTTCATAATGTATAAGCAATAAGTAAAATTAATATATTACTAAAATTTACAAAATAAGAAAATATGTTACCACTGCAAGTAATTTCCTACTTGCAAAGAGTTTAATCAGTTTCTCTGCATCAGTTATTCTTATCAACTTGATTGTCAGTTATTAGTAGCAACTTGATGGGGCTTTTTAATTATATCTGCTAATCTCACTTTTTAAGAATCACACCTCTAGGATATAGCTTTGCCATTTAAATGTTTTTATTGGTATATTTACCACACATAAGTGCAGGAAGTTGGTTCGCCCTTGCAATTGCTGGAGCAGACTTCTAGGTGTGTCTAAGTGGGTCATGGGCCTTAGGTGTGAGGTTCAGGTGTGGCCCATTGCCTCCCTCTTTGGTACTCTGGGCAAGATCTGCTTGCTAATCCCCAGGAACTAAGCAGTTTGGGTTGCCTACTGCCATGATGTTTTTTTCCTAAGTGCTGGAGACTCGGGGTGAAACCCCGTGAAATCATGAGTCAGATTAAGCCTCTGCATCTTTATTAAGCTGCAGATGCCAGGTACTGTGACTCTGCGAGAAAATTTTGACTGATACATTCTTTCGTACTTTCTGAGCTTTTGGTTCTTTGTTGCGGATCAACATGGCTTTCTGACTCATGTTTGGGAAATACTTCTCTGTAATACTTTCGCTTGATAAATAGAATGTTTTTGTCTAATAAATACATTGTTCAAGCATTTGTTCCCGTAGTTATTTGACACTTCATCTCTGATATCCATAAGAGCGCAAATTTGACATACGCACAAACATTGCTTTGTACTTATAGTACTTTTCTGCTTTTTCATTTTGGTTCCACAAATAAAGCTAAGACATATGCATTTTGTTAGCCCACAGTTTTATTTATTTATTTATTAATTAATTTATTTATTTATTTATTTTTCTGTAATTAGGACAGGGCCTAAGGGTCTACAGGGTCTCACTATGTAGATTGGACTCCTAGATATTCTCCTGTTTTCAGCCTCCCCAATGCTGGGATTATAGGCGCTGGCCACCATGCCCAGTCTCCATCTCAGTCTCAGCAAGCTCCACGGGTGGCCCAGCAGGGCACCCTCGGGATCTCACCCGGAGAATCGAGCCCCAGCTGCTGTGCTCTGCCTAAGCAGGCGCTTTAATCTGCTGAGCTATCAGGCCAGTCCCCACACATTTTTTTTTTTAATCGAACTCATGGGCTTCTCTTTTAAGTTAACATTTTTATTATACATATTTTTATACATATGCATCGCACTTCTCTTGCAGAATTTGAACCTTTGCATAACATACTGTAATTCCATCTGCCCACTGTCAGCTCCTCCTTCGCTCCCTAAGAAGAACTTTGTTACCATTTTTCAGTACACTCGTTATTTTCCTCCCCACATTTCCTTTCCCATTTGAACATTATTTTTCTAATTTCCACTATCTACCATGGAATTTTCTCCTTATTTACACCTTTGGTTTCTCCCACGAGAGAAGCAATGTGATATTTATACATATGTATCTAATTTATTTCATTTAAAATACAGTCTCCCCTAAAAGTATGCATCCGTTTACCCTAAAAGTGCCTCAACTTTATCCTTGTTTTTGTCAGTGTAGTACACAATCGTATATTAAAACCACATTTTCTTTTCTTTCTATATTTATTTATTTATTTGGTACAGGTCTCGCTATGCAGCTCAGATTCTTAGTGATCATCCCATCAGAAACTCCCCAGCATTGACATTACATGTGTGTGCCACCATGCCTGGATTCAGTGGCCAGGTGTGCCAAGTGTTCTGGGCCTGGCATTGCATGTGATACCAGTGATCAAACCCGGGTCCTTGTACTTACTAGGCAGGCACACAGACCACTGAGCTATCTCCCTAACCAAAACCACATTTTCTTTACCCACCCATTAATATTTTGATGGGCATCTAAGATATTTCCAAGATTCAGCTCTTATGAACTATGCAGTTATGAACATGTAGGTGCATGTATCATTGTTATATGATTTTAATTCTGGTAAGACACCAAGAAGAAGCCTGTGTGGATCCAATGGAGAATGTATTTTTTGGTTCTTGAGAAATTGCCATAGTTATTTCCATATTGGCTTTGCCAATTATAGTCCACTAACAGTGGGGAAAGTTTCCTTTTTCCCACAGTATCATCAGCCTTTGTTATTAGTTGATTTCTCGATAAGAGCCATTCTCTCTGAGTGAGATGGAATCTCAGCATTGTTTTAATTTTCATTTCACCCATGATTAGTGACCTTGCACTTTTTCATTCCCCTGTTTACCATTTCTGCCTCTTCATGTGAAGAATAACTAGTCTTCTATTCATTTCACATGACCGTTTTTGGATTGGGTCTTTAAATTTAGGTTGCTTTAATTATTTTTATTTATTTATATATTTTAGGTACTATTCCTTTGAATGAAGAATTGCTGTCAAAACATTTTTCTTTCTCTGTGGGCTGTCTTTTCCCTCTGTCAGTGGTTTCTTTTGCTGTGCAAAGTTTGTGAAAGATGAGATCATAACTATTGATTCTTTGTAATATTTCCTCTGTGATAGGGTGTCATTCATAAATTCTTTACCTATAGTTATGATTTCAAGAGTTTTGTCTATTTTATTTAACTGTAGGTTAAGTAGTTCTACTTTAAAATTTAGACAGTTGATCCATTTAAATTAAAGTTTAATGATCCACAGATTTATTTTTTTTCCAGAACTATGCTGATTTTAACACAGTAGCTTTGCTGTCATAATTTCAAACAAGGAATTGAAATGTTTCCTGTCTTTTCTTTCTTGTCCAAGATGGCTTTTGCTATTCTGAGTTTCTTATGGCTCCAGATGATCTTTAATAACAGATTAGATTATGCAGACACAACCACAAACACTCTCAGCCAACTTATTTTTGATGAAGGCACCAAAAATGTTCACTGGATGAAAAATAGACTTTTAAATAAATGATGCTGGAAGGGACAGTGAGACAGCTCAGTGGATTAAGCACCTGTTTTGGCAAGAGCAGGGACCACGGTTCAATCCCCAGTCCCACATGCTTAGCCAGCCCACCCCACCCCATGGGTACACTGAGCTAGTGACCAAGTCTGGGTGTGGTGGCACATTCCTATAATCTCAGTGCTGGGGAGGCTGAAAACAGGAGGATCACTATGGGTTTGAGCTGCATAGTGAGAACCTATACCAAAATACATAAAAAATTAAAACAAAAAAATATATGGTGCTGGAAAAAAATGCTTATTCACATGCTGAACACTAAAATTAGATCCATGTCAATCACCATGTACTAGTTTAGAATGAAGTCAAAATGAAACAAATTTTTAAATATTAAAACAGAAGCGCTGAATGTCCTAGAGGTTAAAGAAGGGAGGAATCTTGAAGATATAGAGGTAGGTAGAGAGTTCAGGAACAAAAATCAAACTGCATTGGAAATACTTCTAACAATTAACAACTTAGACCTCTACTTTTTGAAAAGATTCTATACATCAAAAGAAATCACCAAGAGAATAAAAATAAATCCACAAATTGAGAAAAACTTTAGCCATTTGTCTCTCAGACAAAGCAATTCTATCTAGAACATATAAAGAATTTTTAAAAAATCAGAACCCCAAATTAAAAACCCAATCCAGGGGCAGGGGAGATGGCTCAGTGGAATAAGCGCTTCCCTGGCAAGCGCAAGGGCCTGAGTTCAATCCCTGGTTCCGAAAATAAATAAATAAATATAAAATAAAATAAAAACCCAATCCAAAAGTGGACATCCTAGATGAACATACAATTATCACAAGAAGCAAAACAAATGGAAAATAAATATGTGAAAAAAAGTTCAACATCATTGATCATTTGAAAAATGCAACTTAAAACAACACTGAGATTCCATCTCATCCTAGAGAGAATGGCTATCACCAATCAGTCAGCCATTAACAAATGCTGAAGGGGCTGTGTGAAAAAGGGAATCCTTCTGCACTCTTGGTGGGGTCCGGCTAGTACAATCACTAGGGGAATCTGTGTGGAGATTACTCAAAAAGCTAAGGTTGAAGTCCTGTTCAAGGCAGCTATTCCCCTCTGTAGTTTTATTCCAAAATAATGGAAAAAACACACCCCAGGAATATATATACACCTATATTTATAGCAGTGCAATTTGTCAGAGCTAAGTTTTTGGGAAAAAAACCTAAAAATATCAACTAAGGAATGGTTTAAAAGGATGCATTTTTACACAGTGGTGTATAATTGAAATACAAAAGGTAAACTCAAGGCTTTTCTATGTACATGGATGCTACTAGACACCACACTCATAAGCAGAATAAATCAGACTAGCATTTGTAAGCATCATATTGTCTCACTAGTGTAAAATTCTGGAAAAGTAAATAAAATCTGAAAGGTACAATTTACACTGTGAAAGGAAAAAAATCTTTTAAAAGGAAAGATAAACCAGAATAAGGAAAAGGAAGAAAGAGATAGAGAGAGAAAGAATGAAAGAAAGAAAGGAAGGAAAAAGAGATATTTATGAATATATATAGGATAGATTGGAGAAATTCACTATTGATTTCTGCTGGTCTATTGATAGGAACAGTTAACGCTTGATTTCTCTTTAATTCTCTTTAGTTTCTTATAACAATTTTAAACAAATTTTGTGTGGTTCTGTTCAGAAATCTAAACAAGTAATTTGAATATAACATTATGCGATATAATTATCATTGTTGAATTCTTATTATTTTTAGTGCTACATTATTTCTATTTTTTACTATTTTTATTCTCTTTAAAAACAAAAAAAAGAGTTTTTTAAAAAATTAGGAAGTCTATTTAGTTCATGGTGAAAGCTGTGGAGCTAGGTTTAAGGGTCAGCACATGGGTATCAAGGCAGCACCATTAATTAAGAGGCTATATTTCTTCCAGTGAAGGTATTTATCCCCTTTGTCAATGATAATGTAGCTGAGTGTCCTTGGAGTTTTGCCTGCATCTTCTAATGTGTTTCATTGATACTCTAGTCTGTTTACATACCAGTGGCATACGTTTTAAATCACAGTTGCTTTACTGGAACAGATTATTTTGCCTATTCTAGGTCTTTCTGGTTCCATAACATCATGAACTCTGATTTATATAAATGCTTTGATCGTTTCTGATTTATGATAATAATGTAACAATTTATTAAATTACACATTTTAAAAAATACCCAGTATAAGGGCCAGCCAGATAGCTCAGCAGACTAAAGCACCTACCTATTTAGGCAGGCACAGTAACTGGGGTTCGATCCTCTGCATACTGTACCAGCTCCACCCCTGAGGCATGCTGAGATGGCGACTGAGACTGGGCATCCTCTACGAGGTGTCCTGCAATAGGTAATTATTGTCAGTTATATTTATGGAGCCATCTTTTTATATGTCCTATCGAAGAAATATTTGCCTACTTCAAGTTCAAGAAGGAACTTTGTCTCTTGTAATCCCAGTGCTTGGGAGGATTAAAATTGGAGGATCACTATGAGTCTGATCTGTGTAGTGAGACTCAGTAGACGCTCTACTAAATACATTTAAAAAATTGAAAGTATACGATATAAACATTTAGCATTCTGGATATAGAGATTATTTTTCACTTACAGAGCAAGGATGCTCAAGTCTATGGTACTGAATACCACATTAGCACAAGTAGTTCTTTCTATTACTTCCACGTGCCCACTTCTTCCATTTAAAAATTCTATTTATCTCCATGATTTAAGTTTTAATTATTTATTGATCATTCTGATATGGGGTATTGACTTTATTATACTAACTTATATATTTTGGTGAGTGTTTGATGGTGTAATTTTAGAAAATGTGATTAAGTGATCAGATTCTTTTATTTACTCAATACCGATTTTCATACAGAAAATAAAAGCTGCACATTTTCAGTATTCCTTTACATAAAACATAGCTATGTGTCTATATAACCTTATGAAATTTTTTCCACAAATCCTGACTAAACATCATAAGTATTCATTTCCTAAATTTTATATGTGTGTGTTGGACTTCTAATATCTTGAAAACAAGTATTTGCTCCTAATGCTTTCTGATAAGATCAAAGCTAGGGACAAATTTTTGAGCCCCTGAAAGGCATAATTTCATGAGGAGTAGAAAGAGTTCACAAATGTGTAAAGGCATGCTAGAGATTATTAACTATAGATGCCCTCACTGCACAAGAATTGAATTTGAGTTATGATACGTTTCTGGAGATATAAATTTCCCCTGAATTAAATAAAATCGAAATTCATAGATGTTTCGTTTTTCATTCTTGTATATGTACACTTTCCACATTCTTATAGCATGTGTTTAAAATATTGCCTCAGCGCTATCAACCAGAGGTAGCAATTAGTTCTAGAGGAGCTTTGTCTTACCTGGAGATACAGGCATTATGTTACAGATGACTTCCTCTGCTCTCCCTGTAACACGCACCACAATGTTCTACTGCAAGGAATTAGCATCAGTCATCGTACAGTTAAACATCATCCTCTAAACTTTTATTGACTCAACAGGCAACCAGTCAGTCTTTCAAAGCACAGCTTGTTTTACTCTGAAAATGAAAATAATTTTTTAATTTGATGATTTTGATATATTCTCTTAATAGTTCCTATTAAAAAATTTATTGATTCATCTATTTATCTATCTTTATAGTTGTATATATAAACTTGTATATTTTTATGTTTAAATGTTATATATTTCTACATTTATTTCCACATTTATAATGTTATGCATTATATGTATAAAAATGTACATATATAAACATATTTATATATGTATTATATATAAATATATATTTTTACATTTCCTCTCTATTGATGTGTTTGTATTATTAAGAAACAAAACCATTTTAAAGGTGACTTTGTAAGTCTTTAAAACATTCAATACTGCATCTATCTATTTCTGAGGAAAATAGTCATTTTAGTTAAGGGGACTGGATAAGTAACATTCAGAGTCTTTATTAACAGGACCTGTGCAGTATGTACTTACGATGTTTGGCTTTTTTCTGCTCATCATGTTATAGAAATGCAGCCATTTTTATGTATGTACCAGTAATACTTTCAATTTTCTTGTGAATTTGATCCAATTCTTCTGTTCATTTTCTTAATAATATCAAGATTATTTCCGACTCAGAGCGAAACTTCTATGGACATGGACATAGCTTTTGATTTTGGGAAATTTCTACAAGTGAAATTGCTAAGTTCGTATCAAACATATCTTTGAATTTGAAATAAATTTCAAATTATTTTCCAAAAAGCCATTATAATTTTACATTTTACCTGTAAAGCATGAGAATTCAGGTTGTTTTACATGCTCTAATAATGTTATTCTTTTTCATTTATGGTTGATGATTTTTAATTATAATCAATTGCTTGAGAATCATTTGATTTATTTGTTATTTGAAGATTAGGTTTTTTTAAAGTATTACCTTTATTGCATTTAAGTCTTAAATGTTTTAGATCCTTAATACTAATACTTTTTTTGAGAAAAATACATATTTTCAATCTATAACTTATTTTTTCCTTAATTTCTCTTTCAGAGCATAAGATTTTTAATAAAATAGAATATTTTTTAAAAATATAAAGCTTGTAGTTAGCAGATGGTAATAACAGGTATTTGTGAAATACACATTTTAATACACACAATGATTAATGGTCAGATCAAAGTAATTGTCATATCTGTTTACCGAAACACTGATCATTTCTTTACATAGAAAATATTTAAAATGTTTTCTACTGGGTGTCCTGAAATATGCAATTATTTTCAATTCTATTGATCCTGCCATCTTTCTATATGTCCTATCAAAGAAATATCTGTCCATTTTAAGGTCAATAATGAACTTTGTTTACTTCCAGATGTTTCATCATTTCAAGTATAAATATAGGTTTATGACCTATTTGGACTGAATATCTGCATATCCAGACCTTTGGATGATTATATTTTTCTTAATGTGACTTTCTAGTTACTTGAAAAAAATTTTCATTAATGCTTTTCACCAAATGCTGGTAGAGTGTACATAGGTGCATAAGATTTACTTCTTAAATTCTTTATTCTTTATTTGTTATAGTTTATGTCTGAATAACCCAAGGAGTCTCACATACTGAGACGAGGGTACTTGTAGGAGGGTACTGGATTAATGGACAGTGCAGGAGATGGGGTTGAATCTGAGAAGGCGGGCTACTGGGGCATGACCTAGAAGTGTTTATCTCTTTTCAGAGTCCTCCCTTCAGTCCTCTCTACTTGGCCACAAATAATCTTTGAACAGCTCTCCAGGCCCTCGGCCATGCTATCCTGTCTTGGAACTAGGAACTGTAGACCCAAACATGAGCTAAGAGGTAACGCTCCTCCTTTAGTTGTGGATGTTAGTTACAGGGTCTCAGGCAGGTAAAAGTGACTGAGACAATGCCATTAGTCTTTATATTTTTCTTTCAACAATAGCACACAGCCATGATAGTGAACTCCAACTAAACTTTGAATTTCTTATATTTATCATATATAAAGATTTTGAGATTCTTGTATCTGTGAATTAGCAACTTATATTCAAATTGGATTATTTTATGTATTATTTCTTTAATTATTTTTGGAATCTTCTTTTATTCATGCCTGTATTCATATGTGAGATTACCTTTATTATCATTTTTTTCCCTGTATTTTAGGACAAGATCTACAGGATCTCACTACATAGATCGGACACATAGTGGTTCTCCTGTTTTCAGCCTGCCAAGTTCTGGGATTACAGGAACATGCCACCTTGTCCAGTCTCAATTACTGTCTCAGTGCATCCTGTGGTGGGGCCCACATGGCATGCCGGGGATTGAACCCTTGGCTCTTGTGTTCTGCGTAAGCAGGCACTTTAGTCTGCTGAGCTTTCAGCCTGGACCCACTTTTATTATCATAGTCACTGATGCTAGAGTAATTTCTTCATTACTTTTCTCATGCTTCATTTTAACTCTTCCTGTATATTTTTTCATATATCTTTAATTTCCTTATTTTTCTTTCAAAATGTTTAATCATCTATAAACATAAATACTGATTTTTATTTCAGACATTTCATTTTCTAGTTTTAAATGTTTTACTTGTTTCCTTTTCATATTTCTTTCTCTATTATTTCCTACTTATTCCCGTAATCCTTTTATTTCTTTTCAGTTGGTCTTGCTATGTAATTCAGAGTGTATTGGCTGGCCTGGCAACTAACTCATAGTAATCTTCCTGCTTCACCTGTGGAGTGCACGATTACTAGCATGTTCCACCAGCCTTGATGGAATTCTTAAATGTATTTATAGCACCTATATCAAAATTTGTGTGTGGTGATTTATTCACTTTTGTCAGAGTAGTATCCATTTCTATCCACTTCCTCTTTTTCTAATTTTCTCACTATAAGGCTACCTCTTTTTGCATGTTGGGATATCTGATAATTTTATGATCAATAATGGATATCACAAACATTGTGTTTTTGAACAAATGGATTTGTTGTATTTAAAATTGTTGAATTTCTTTCACTCATTTTTTTTTGAATTAGCCCTATTTTAAATATGCTTTGCCTAGGATTAGAGAAAAGGTTATATTCTAGAGCTTCTTAGCACTGCTACCAAGGGTGAACACTCTAATGCTTCTGTGAATGTGTGAAACACTTACTGAGATATTTCTGCCTTCAACAGTGAGGATCTCAGTTCTCTTTTTTTAAAAAAAATAATTTTATTGAGAAACAAATAGCAATGAGACAGCTTCAAAACCAAATAGTAGGACAGTTTCAAAAATACATTGCATTTTGTTGTCTTAGTGGTTATTCAATGTACAAGATGCAGACATGATATCCTGTCCACAAACACTATTAGAACAAATCTTTCTATTCATTGAATTAAGAGAAAGTAGCTGTATATCTCTCCTATTTTTAATATGCAGATACAAAATGGTCATTCATTTCTATCACCTTTTTTGTTTAGATTTGTCACAGAAGGGAATTCCATTGTCATTAAAATATCATAGTTGCGTGAGTTCAGTAAAATATTCCAATATAGTGCAGTAGTCCCATAAATTGGTGGGTTTTTCCATAGGATTAGCAATGTCAGAAGTTGTTGATTTGAGCTTTTTACATTAATATGGCTTTACTTTTTATACTTCGCTTTTATACTTTTCTGCTGGATGGTTAAGACCAACATAAAGCAGGACCTATGTAACCAGAAATGTACCTTATCAGATACAAATCATCTCTGTTTTGTATAAACCATAATAAATCTTGATCTTGAAGATTATTAATGTTCATGAATTCTCCAGCTGCTCTTTGAGTCTCACCTGCGCATGAGCGGCTTCCCATTCCACCAAAGTCAAAACAAGCCTAAGCAGGATCCCTGAGCTCCTTCTGAGCTGTGTTACCATGATGAAGACCAGCTTGATTATAGGCCTCGCCTGACTGGTTTTTACTTCTCTTTGAATTCTAACTTAGCATTGCTGTCGACTAATCTGTCATCATGTCTGAAGTCCAGGATATATAATTTAATGTGTGAAGAAAGGAGTAAGAGCATATTACGTAGAAATCATATTAAATTATTTATAAATATTTTCTCATTTTATCCTGAAATGTACCTTAGGTCACTCTTTGATTCCTATTTCTTCAGTGAAGAAAGAAGGAGGAAGGAGGAGGAGAAAGAGGAAAAAGAGCAGGAGCATGAAGGAGATGATACTTTGGTGCTAGAAATTTCAGAAAAGCTTTATTCAGGATGATATTAGTGAAAGAAAAATGAAAAGGTTGAGAAAACATTAATTGCATAAGAACACAGTTGCATGGAGTTTTTATAATAGCATTTTATTGTGCAGAAGTTTCAAAAACAGGAGTGATGGAAATCTCAGGATATATACCATATTTGGGATAAAGTGTACTAGAGAAATCACTAAATGTCAGTTTGAGGAGTATTCATACAAAGTAAATTCATTCTTTAAGCCTTGGAAAATCATGAACTGATCTTTGTGCTACTCCTTGGAATGACTTTGTGCACCAGCTTTTATATCCATCACTACAGTTTTGAGGAAAGAAAAGGCACATCTTCAACTCTGGCTTTCACCATTGCAAGAAATATTATTTATTGTCTGATTCAGAAAGAATTCTGAAAATAGTACTTTGAAAGATAGACAATCAGTTCCAAATTAGAAGTTTCATGTCTTTGAAGTAAAAAGCCTATGGTATTGCTCTTAAGAAGCAGAAAAATTGGCAATATGGCAAGTAGGTAAATAGTACTTCAGAAACAAAATATATTATGAGTGACTGGAAAAAAATTGTGTTCAAACCATTATAAAATATATAACCACAGTGCACAAAATGTTTGGCTTGCATCCCGATACATTGATTCTACATACTATTAAATCAGAAAGAAAGATATTTTCGTTATCAAAGAATGAGAAATTTAATTCTTTCATGTCATCTTACCCTGTTAGGGGACACAAATATGTCACTTCCAATCATGTGGCAAATCAGATGCCAACTGAGCCCAGCAGTTGCTAGAGATCCTGTTTTATTTGTGAAACTAAACAGTGCCCAAAACCCTGGGTACAACTTTCCCTCTGTTACCCCCCTGGGTGTTTAATATAAAATGATTTTCATACTATTTCTGATAAGCATAAAAGACAGAGAATTTATTAGCTCCCCAGGGGTTTTGGTATCCCAGTATGATACCATAAAAGCTATGATGTTGGCCAAGAAGTGAAACAAAACATGTACAGACTTTTTAACTTTAAAAAAGTGCACAGTATTACTATTGGGTTTTGAAAAATAAAATCACTTAGCTTGTGAAAGCACCAATGTATACAGGTGTGGACAATTTTAACTTTTCTCATTATTTATTGTTTATGTGTTAAAATACATCCTTCCAGCTCCTAGTTTTAGCATGCTCCTAGTTTTCCCCTTTATTCACTATGGCTCTGTTAGGAAATGAGTTTTCATTTTATATATTTAAAAAGAACTAAGAAAATAGGCCTTTTACGAAAAGCAACCAATTGTGCATATGGTTGATGTGTTATTTTTTTGTTTTTCTTAAATCATTGATGATTTCAGTGGGGAATAATTTATTTGGCTGTGTAAAAGAGGCACTCCAGATTGGGCAGCTGCCCTGCAAAGCTTTCTGTGTCCTGAAGACTGTCAGTAACTGACCCTCTCAGACACTCCATGAGGGAGGAGCTCAAGGTACTTTCACTCATCTTTCTGGTTGTCACTTGAACTGCAGGACTGTATTTTAGTGAATCCCATTTTTCTACTACAATATAGCAGTTTTGTCTTATTTCTGGGACAGATTCAAATAATTATGGTTTGATTTCACAGAGACTAAGAATTTGCCTAAGCAGACCAGACAACAGAGGGTGCCCTAGCGGTACACTTATAAACCAAGCAATCACAGCCCTCTGTTTTCCAGATGTCTGCAGGTCTGCATTGCCATGTGATAGCATCGACTTCACTAGACTCTGAGACAGCCATAATTATGTTTTTTTTTTCCAAATTTTTTCTCTCCAAAATATTATTTTTGGGGAAATGGGAATGTTAAGAAGCAACATGGCAAAATAATTATTTTCCTTGAGAAATACACACTGTTTTATCTTTTGTGAAGACAGTGCTTTCCTCATGCTATGTTCTTGCAAGCATAGAGTTCTGAAAACGTACTGCTGGGCAGATGACATCATTTCAAGTGAGTAAGATTAGACATTCAGTTTTAGCTGTGCTGGAACTTGCATGATGACCTTGGGCAAAGTACTTAACCTCTCATTGACTTATTTTATCACCTGAAAATTGGATATAATAGGCTCAGTGTCCCTGTGGATGGTAGTGAAGATAGTTAACATAATATTTTAAAAGTGCCTTAAGACCTCTAATATAGCAGTTGCATTGGAAATCAGACCTTAGCATGCCTGCAACTCTTAAATTGCATCATTTATGCATATCTTTACGTCTAGTCTTTGCTTCTCAGATTGACCTCGATCTATTTTAACTTTAAAAGCATCTCTTAGAGACTCTTGGTCCATTAGAAATTACCTTTTAGTGAAACATGTAGTTTATGATGAGATGTGCAAGCCCCAGAGAAATTAAAGATTTCCATTAAAAATATCAAGTGCAGGGACTTTTAAAAATATTTTAAACATTGAATTAAAATTAGACGAAGGAAATTGATAACCTTATTAGAATTTCAGAAATAATGTTGTAGTTAATAATGAGTGCTTTCCCAGGAAGACGGGAAAATATTCACCTTAAAATGTTTGAATTAATAGGTGGAAGTCTTATTTTCTTAATCATCAAAAATATTATCTTTCCTTCATTTTATTGACAGCACACATTTAACATGGCATAATTGTCTTCTATGTCCCAAACATACAACATGACTTATTTTCTTGCTTTATCGTTCTCATTTTTTCCTAATCAAAGGTGGTAAAATAAATCTGCTACAATTTCTGTGTAGAACATAGTATATGTACTACCTTTTTCTTTTCTTTTTTGTATCTTTTTCTTTTCTAAAGATATATTTCTCTCTACCATTAAGTTCACTGAAAACCTTGAACAGATCAGCCCGAGCTCCTTATTCTTCCACTGTCCATGTTCAGAGTCCCAAGTACATGCATTTGGGCTGGAATGAGAAAACTCATCTAGATGTTATATGCTGTTCAGATTGGGAAAGTCAGTAATTTATTTGGGATGGACAAAAGCTGTGAAGACCCGCAAAATTTCCCAACCAGTTGGACTGCATGAATTTATTTATAGTCACAATGACAATACTCAGTGGAAAAAAGTTTACTCTTGTTACATGAACATAACTATAATCACCAATTTGTATAAA
>NW_004524582.1:7820564-7826234 GCF_000260255.1 Octodon degus | reverse complement strand
TTTTTCTTTCTTTCTCTTTTCCTGGGGATCCAAATCAGGACCTTACACTTGCTAGGCAGGCACTTATGCCACTGAGCTATGTCACGAACCTGGAGATTCACTTTTGATTACTTCTCCAAATCAAAACACTAAATTTGGTCTCATGCTCAAGCCTATTATACTGAATCCTTTAAAAGATCTGAAAACAATTTTTCAGCAATATTTTGTAAATCTTTTCTGACTAACTATAGTGAATGCTACAACTCAATATTAGTCAGGGTCTCCATTCCTGCACATTCACTACTGAAAGCAGACGTTAACTGTTCCTCGAAATTTCAGAAAAACCCATCAGTTGCTGCCAGCTTCAGGAAGAAGCATCATGTCAGAAGTTCAGGGAGTGACAAAGCTGATTGGCAGTAGCCAGGAGCAAGACAGGAGAACAGCATCAGACAGCCACAGCTCCCAGACATGGAACCAGAGATCACACCTTCACCACGCACCTTACACATCCAGAAATACCCTTTACTAACCCTCTAGCAGCTCCCATGTCAATCAAGTGGAAGTTAAGCCTAATGCCAAAAATGCACACATTCATATTAAATAATAAATTCAGTGGGACTTAAATTTATGAAATATCCATTAGCATCATAAACATATTAGACAGAGAGCCTAATATATTTCTTGTGTTGGCATTTGATTTTAAAACTTTTTTTCCGAAGATTAGTTACAGACTTCCAAGTATGTTGTCGAAGTACAACTTAGGCCCTAGTGTAGTACACAGTAGTCTTTTTTGAATATTCTACACATTTTTAAGATATTCTAAATGGCATATATGGGAACAAAATGGTCTTCAGTTTGCAATTTTACACAGTCTTGTGATGCACTTGGTTAAGAAAGGACTATTTAGAGTCACAAATGAGTGATGGGTTCAGTACACATAGACAGAACTAGGCAAGTTTGTTAAGTGTCCAAAACAGGTTCACTCTATTTTTTCTCTTGAAAGTAACAGTCTTGAAATACTATTAACATACTAGGTTGTTTTTAACTCCAACTAAAAGAAAACTACTTTCCTTCACCTTAGAAAGCAATTTACAGGGGAAATGCGAATCTAATGCCAGTTAATTTCTCGGCATGAAGATGACTTCATGAACCTGGATTTCTTATTCATTCACCAGTCAAAGATATTCACTGCACATGAAATAAATTTGAAATTCAAATATAAGCACTGCCTTTTCAGTTAGCTGCAGTTAACATGGTTGAAAATTGTTGAACTATCTTTCCAAAGTGAAGTCTTATTCTGGTAAATTCGAATATTGTCTGTATTTTAGTGTCTTTCTCTCCCAAAAAATCAGAACAAAAATACTGTTTCTGTAGTACCAAGAAAATTTTGTAACCCTTCTAAGCAGGGTTCTCAGAGTGCTTTCCTGCAGTGCACTCCTTTTTGGAGCACAGCTTTCACATTTTCCTATTCTTGGAAGCCTAAGAAACATTGTGGGTTTCCATGGATTAATTACCTTAACCCATCCACGTTGAGCTGGCTGATTATCTTCAACTAATGTGACTATCATTGGACGCCTATCCTGACTATCACTTCACCACACCCATTCATGAGATTCTTATTAAGAACAAACCATTTAAGCCCAAATAGCTCATATATATATGAAAAGTAATATTAAAATCCTTTACGGTTAAACTGTGGGTGATGTGTGACACATTGCCATAACCATGTAACATGCTGTGACAATGCCTTTAAACAAAGCTAGACAGAAGCAGATTGCATCCTCATTGGTGAGGCTGCAACCTAAATCTATGCATGTAAAAGGTGAAAAACAAGGCAAGAGTGAAAGTAGAGAGATGGGAAGAGAGAAGGAGACTCAAATTCAGTGAGTCTACCCCAAATTTTTTGGAGTTGCAGTCAGTTATCTCTTTCTTCATAAGAATAAAGGAGCATTTGCCTCCTTCTTGTGTTCTATTCTTTAAAAATAAACGCATACAAAGTCTTTTTTGAGGGGACCTCATCATGTATCCATTTTTGTCTTAGGTGACATAAATGAATCATAAGCCCGACATTAACAATGACTAGTTTAGACCAAGACAATTAAATTCCAGAAGATAAAATGTTCATACTAACTTGGTATTATTTAAAAGCCATGTCCATTTATTACTAAGGGAGTTCTTAAGGAAGGGTGATTTTATTCTGACATTACAAATCTTGAAATAGAATTCCTTGAATCTCTTTGATTTAAATATAGAAATAGAATTCCTTGAACCTCTGTATCAGACTTAAATATGAAAATAACTTTAATAGGAATAAATAGAGAGAATTGGTATATAGCATGTGTTAATATTACATGCATTGGATAGAATGGTAAATTATGACATAAATTTTTATAAATATCTACAGTAGAATTTCAGCTATTTCATATATTTATGAGGAAGATATGAAAATAATCTTATTTTACACTGATGTCTAAGAAATTATTTAAAAACTTTAACAATAAATTAGTACATTAGATTTCAAGGTATTTGTCCTAAGAAAATATTTGAAACTTCAAACTGATAGCAATCTAAAAATGAGAAAGGAACAAACATAAAGAGACAGAACTTATTTTTTAAGTATTAAAATAATTACATTAATATAAATCTTGGAAATTTTTCAAAAATATTCTAGTTGTCTAGCACTTTCACAAGCATTTCAATATGGACAACTCATAAAATGCAAATGGGAGCTTTAAAATTCTTATGTAAATGAAAAGCATACTTTAAACATATTCTATTGAATATTTTAAACACAACTAATGAGTATGAGAACAAAAATAGGTTAAGTGGCTCTGAAGAGAAAAAATAAAGAATTTTAAAATTTAAAAGACATTTTCTTCTAATAGAGATAGCAATCTTAAAATAAAAATACAGTCATTGGTTTCAAACTACCATAGATTTTATATTTTTAAGTAATTGTTTAATGTAAAACATGTAAAAATGTAATTGATACTCTTATAAATCACAAATATGCAAAATCATGCAGAAGCATATTTCTTCCATATCAATAACTATCAAGTGTAGATTACCCATCAGTGAGCCTTTACATTATATGATATATATTTTTAATATTTAAGTGCATGATATTAAGCATTTCATTATTATAACACTCTAAAGCTAAGTAATTCATATAGAGAAAGTTCAGTTACAATTAAATTGGTCAATCTATTTACACTGACTTTCTAATAAAATCACTATTGAAGAAACCTTTATTTCTGAAGTATATATATATGCTGTAATGTAAATTTATCTTCTTCACTTAGAAATAACATACAGATAAATCACTTTGGTTTCATAGTACCTTGTTTAAAATATAGCAGAAAGAAAATTCTGGAGTTATGATCCAAGTTCTAAATTACATTTCATTTTCCATTGGAGAAAAATTTAAAAATGTGAGATTTCACTTAAATCAGATTTAAACAGGTACTGCAAACATAATCCTGAATCTAATTATGTTTGAAAAATATTGCTGGTCGTGTACTAGCTCAAACACTTTTATTTGATTGCTGAAATGAATAAATTTGGTAATTGTTGACTTCCTTTTGTGTAATAAACATTACATTATATATTTCTTTTGATACCATCAATTTGATAGATGTTACTGAAAACTAACAACTGCTTTCAGTCACCCCCAAATCACTTTTCTTTGGAGCACTTGTGTTAAGGGGAGTTACTGACACTGTTAGCTTTGTCTTAGTGTACTGTTCCTGACAACATGTTATCAGTGAGCTTCACAGATTTCTTCTAGGACTCTGTGGCTAAGATCTGTGTATATCTTTACTGAAACCTAGTATTTATCATCTACTTTCTTAGTCATTTATGAAAATGCTAATTTCAGAGCAAATGAGTGCTCTCTATATCAATTTTGTTGAATTTTAACCTCTCTATATTTTCCATAGGATTAATTTATACAACCAAAAGATGGCAGTGCTTCATCAACTATTCTTCTTCAAAGTCCTTAATATTTATTTTCATGAAAGAATCTACCAGGTGCAGCTTTTATATTTCAAGGGTAACACTATATTTAATATTAATATCATCTCTAATAACTTTTAATATTTGAACTCTAAGTCATGGTAGATTTCTTTTAAGACTATATAAGAAAATAGAAAATACTTGTTTCAAATAGGGTGTATTCTGAGTGGATGTTTTAAGTTTTTTCAGGGTACTTTTCTTACTTTTACTTCATTAAATACCCATAAATATCACTGAAAACAGATCTTCAAAGACCAGGGGCAGCACCTTTCTGCGTTGATACAGTGATGCCGATTCCATATGAAAGAGTGGAAACCCTTCTTTCCTTTGTGCTAAAGTAAACTTAAGTCTTAGAACTCTCCACTAGCTCTAGAGCATTGGCTGTGTATCTGATAAAGGTGGCATCCTGGTGACTCTAATTAATATGCCATTGACACATGAAGCTGTCTTTTCTCATACAATTATAAAGGTCCGGAAGCATCACTGAATTTTGAGTGTGGAATGAGAGCTGTCATTCATTGCGTGGTCATAGCATTAAATGCATTTCTCTGAAAATCTTTATTACATTCCCTCTTTCTTGCTCAGGAGTGTAGACCACAATCACGCATTTTAATTTAGCATTGTTGGAAATATGATAAAAAATCACAAGGGATTTTAACGTCGTACAATTATATGCAGTTTTATCATCGAATCTCTGATTCTCTTAGAGGAAAGTTTGTACGTATTTATTACTGTTATTCAGTATGGAACATTGGTCTATGAAATTTTGCCAGACATTGTTTAACCAGAACAGTTCTGCATTCTCAGCTTCTCTATAGAGAGTTTCTTTCCTTCCTGTGAATAGGCCTCTGACTTCCCTTTTCCTACAATATTTACTTTATGAAATTTAAAATTCTGAAGTTTTTTTTTTTCCCACTTGGAGATTATCTTCTCTTAGGTTCTTGCCAGTTTTAAAATGCAAGGGTGTTTTTCTTTTGCAATGTATTTGGCTTTTTCTTTTACTTTTATTTGGTACCAAGAATTAAACTCATCCTTGCACTTGCCAGGCAGGCACTGTATTGCTGAACTGTATTCCTGGCCATCTTCCTTTAAAATGTAGGAATCTAAAAGAAAGAACCTGTGCATCCCAGCCCTGTAGGGGAAGGCAGGGAAGTCATTCAGATAACTGCCAAGGAGGAGCCTATGTTGCCCAGTCACAGAGCCACCTTCTCGCCTCCATCCTCCATCCTTTTCCCGTAGCTCACTCCAGTGCTTAAAAACTTTCTTGCTTCAATAGAGTTGATTTCTAATTTTTCTGATCGTAATTGTCTTGACATCATTATGGTAGCTTCAAATTATTTATCCTTATCTATTTAGGTTCAACAGCCACAAATTTTCTGTGTGAAAATTGCTGGGAGAAAGAATGTCAGAAACATCTCATTGTGACTCGCTTCATCCAAGTTGTGTTTGAGCTAGAATGAGCCAAGGATCCTCTTTTCTTTTTTGTTATTGGTTTTTTCCTTTAAAAAAAGTCAAAAGCCTTGTCACTCACTGTGATTAGTTTGAAGAATCGAAACAGGATCTTGATCATCCTTGTTGGTTGTCTTCATTTCTATACCATAGTTTTCAAGTTTTTCATATCTTCTTTTCTTTTTTTCCACAGCATCTTGGAATCGTCTTTTCTTTTCTTTTTTTTTT
>NW_004524582.1:7807165-7808619 GCF_000260255.1 Octodon degus | reverse complement strand
TGTCTGCCTCTTGTACTATGAATAACTACTACAAAGACAACCATATGCAATGTATTAATTATTGTAACTGTCCTACTAACCTGTTTTGAAACTGTCTCATTGCTACTTCTTTCTCAATAAAATTAATATAAAATATTTTCACGGAGTTTTAGCAAAGTATCGTATAATCTGAGGAATAAAGGCCTATCAATACATGTTTACATTTTCAGACTAAAAGTAGGAAAATTAATATTTATGTGAATTTTAATTTTCTCTAAGATCCTTAATATAATGAGGTAGGAAGGTAGCCACTCATATTTTGGTTTTGTATTTTTGTTAAAAAATTAGGTTTTAAGTCAGACATTAAATATCACTTGTGGACCTTACGTTGAGGGCAAAAAATGTTGCCCAACTTTGCTCTATGGTCACAGTTCCTGGACCTGCAGAACAAATCTAAAGCTATGTAGACATATTGAGCATTTGTCTTACCTAAAGAACAGTGTCTGTTCTCAAAGAAGTGATATTGTTGCCAGCAGTATCCTGGCAGTGAGGAGAGCACTGGCTAAAAGCAAAGGTTTTTGCTATGTGGTAGAAAGGTATCTTCGATTGTAAGCTGGCTGGCTTGCCTAAGTCTAGACTTCACTGACAGTCCTGCAAAACGGGCAAAGAAGCATTCAAGGAAACAAAATGTGATATTTTAAAAAATGTACTTGTTCAGCTTTAAACAATGTAATAACTCTTTGAAAAACAGCTAACTGCAAATATTTAAGTTCAAATTGCAGCAGTGTAGTAGAATCAGTGATCCAGAGATTAGTAATAAACTATCAAATTTATGTAGGCTTTAATATAGTGTTTGGCTAAGTCAAATATTCACATAATATCAACAGATTCGTAATAGTAGTAGGAAAAGCATAAGCACTTTGATTAATTTTAAACTGGTAGAAAGTAAGTGCATCAGACTATTAGTATCTAGTAAAGTGCTGCCATGGGATATTATGAAAAAAGGTGAAAATAATGAAATCATTGAGCATAACAGCAATAATTTACACTTTCTCTCTTTAAAGTTATCCAAGTACAAAACTAATCCCAAAGGTCTATTGCCTTCATTTCATGGAAAATAATTATTTCTTCATAATTATTTGAAATAAATCCCCTGGAACTGCTGATAAAATCCCATCCTACTTGGAGTTTCACAATTCCCATGAACACAATTACAAATTGATTTTAGATTGTCCAAGTTTTCCAAATAAATACTAGGTTTAAAAGTCCATTTTATGAGGCATCAAGATGTTTGTTTGATGATATTTAAGTAAAAATAGCCAAATTTCTGCTGTGGTTATATAGTTATACTGAATTCAGTCATCAATCTTTTTTCCATTTGTAGTTTTTGCCATCTCTGTAATGACTATGATCATTAGACTACAATAGCTTTATTTGATTTATTGCACTTCCTATGAAATAAAAACATTCACTTG
>NW_004524582.1:7803418-7807065 GCF_000260255.1 Octodon degus | reverse complement strand
GGTATTCAGGGTCTCACTACTAGATCTGATTCGTAGTGATCCTCCCACGAGCTGGGATTACAGGCGCGTGCCACCATGCCAAGTCTCAATTGCTGTCTCAGCATGCCTCAGGGGTGGGGCAGGCCCCGGGATCCAACCTGCGGCCCCTGAGCCTATTTAATCGCTGAGCTATTTTGCCAGCCTTGGAATCATCTTTTATTAAGATGATAGGGAAAAGGTTACTTAAGATAATAATACTGTTTCAATTAGTTAATTGAAAAGGTTTGTGTTTATATTGTTTGATCAATTGCTCATACTTATATCTTGTAATCCGAGCACCTGCTTTGACTATAACAATGCCCAATGTATTAACCATTGTTAAACTTCTATTATCTTGTTTTGTAATTTGTAGGGTTTTTTTTTTTTTTCTTTTCTTCTTTAAACAAAAGAATTAGCAATTATGTTGGGACAAATGTATTGTTTCACAAAATTTATCCCAAACTCAGGTAAGTGACAGTAATGAGAATGATGGTCCAGCGAAAAGCTAAACACAGGTGGAAACAGTCACCTCTTGTGAAGTCAGAAATTTAAACTGAGTACCCTCAATTTTGTAAGAGTGCACAGCATTGGGAACACAACTTGTCTGGTGCTGCCACCGTTTCTCCCCACCTCCCCTGTACAAAGGCGAGGTTGGAAACTTTAGCTGCTTCGTTTCCAATTTCACACACCTGGACCGCAACTACTTCATATATTACAGATTTAGAATATGAGGAAAAGTACACGCACAAGGAATAGTGAAACTTAGTGAAGATTCATTATCCATGAAATCCCTGGGTAAGATATAAACGGCAGTGAGAACCTTATACTCAAACTAGATCTCAATGGAAATAGGTAAACAAGTTATATGTGATAAAAAATAATTACAACACTGGTGTCAAGTAATTGTTTTCTACTTTCTACCCATTATTATATGTAATATTTTGATAATTATGTTTCATATGTTTGAGATAAATTTGAGAAGCCAGAAGGATCTGGTTAAAGACCTATCTATGGACAACTTTAAAGGAAAAAAAATAATCATAGATATATGTATAACTAGAGCTAACCACATATATACACATCCATGTATACATATATGTTTGTTTGTGTGAATGCATAAAAATATACTCTTGATAATATTCCTTTTCCAATTGTCTTCCATTCAAAGGACAACAAGAACACTATTGCTCAATTTTCTTTCCTGTCAGCTTTTCTTTAATTTTAATAATTTAAGGAGTTAATACTTGCAATAGCAACATGATTGCACAATACTTTACTGGTTCTTATATTTTTATGTTTTTGATTTGTCCTGAGAGATCATGTTAGGTGCACTGGACAGACGGTCAATGAAGGATAAACAGAAATAAATGATGCTCCTTATCGTACATACATATAACCGAATCTGCAAGCTGTGTCTTGGAATTAAACACATGCTCTTTCCTAAAGCCTCCTTTCTTATATTTTAAGGCTCTATATCCTGCTATTTCTTTATAGTCTTACCAAAGCCTTTGTTGAGGTTATTAGGAAAAGTGATTTTATTTCTGTAAAATAAAATATTAGTAAACTATAGCCCAAGAGTTTTCATAACTTTGGAAAGGGAAAACTCTGAGAAATAACTGAAATTACATTTGGGAAGGTAAATTTCTATTTCTCTCCAGAATTCTAGTACCACTTTATCATGCTCAAAACATAATTTTCAAGCAATAATTTGCATTTACAAAGTGTGTTCATATAGTTCACTCTGTTATAAAGGGTAGATGTACTTTAATCTAGTAAGAAAATCAAGATTGCATATTTTTTTTTGTTTTAGCTATTTATGTACTTCTGTTCAGCTGGGAGGAAAAAGGAAAAATCATCATTTTGTTTTATGAAATGTGGTGGAGACATTACTGTCTTTGATGATTGATAAGGGATCTGTAAAAAAGGTACTTTTATGGATGCATGATAGCTTTCTAAGGGATTCTTACACAATTAGTTTTAGGAAAATCAATTTCCAGATTCTCAACTTTCACTTAAAAACATTGATTTGTCTGAAAGTGGACTCCTATGATGGCCAGACAACTTTCCCTTATCCATCTTCCTCTGTCTTGGTTGTTATTTGATTTCACAAATTCTTCACTGTGCATCTGTCTGTGTGTCTTTCTCTGTGTGTGTCTGTGTGTCTGTGTGTCTGTGTATCTGTTTGTCTGTCTGTCTCTGTCTCTGTCTCTGTCTCTCTCTCTCTCTCTCTCCCCCCCCAATATTCCTCAACTTTAATTCTGAAGCACTCTTCTTAAAAGCATAATTATGTCTAAGTCATCAGAGAAACATTTGGAAACAAGAACTGGATTAACAACAATTTCTAAAAATCATAGTGATAATGGACATGAGGGAATATCTCAATGATAATGGGGATTAAATCTGAGGCATCAGCATGAATTTGGCCAAAAGCTGTCATGGAAACTTCAGAATCAGGGCATTGGTGATCAAGCTGCTCATTAAGAAAGAAGGGGTCAATTAGCCAGCCATTGTTGGGTTCCAGGGGCCACCCGACATTTGTTAATTTCTCTTTGGGATACAAATATGAAATTTTGAAGAACCCTCTTCTCTTACTTTCAGGGGTTTGTTTCTTCTGTATGATAAATCAATGGTTTCTTCTCATCACAGATGTCGCCGCTCCATCCTGCTGTTATAGTCACTGGGTCCTGTGATGAGAACAGGGGCATAAGGACATGAGCCACATGTTGCTGGCAAGGGAGAGTAGGGTCAAAGATGTACAGTGGTCCCTAACTCACACACTTCGCTCTTTCTGGGATTCTGGGGGAGATGGTCACCTTCCTGTTCCTGTGAGGAAAGTGGCCACACATTTCTCAGCCATTGTGGAGGCCACAAACAGTAGTGAAACTGTGCTAAAAACGTCTGCCTGCAAGCCAAGTTATTCATGAGTAGAGTCATTCCTGACCTGAATTATTATTTTTTTCTTTCATTATTTCACAGGTCATTGATCGAAACCAACAATCCTTTCCCTTGCACCCATGAGATTCCGTGTGTATGTTAGTATAATCTTCAGAGATTCACTCCTAAGTAGATGAGGATCAAATCATGTCACTAGCCACAGCTCATGAAATAGATTTTTATAGAAATTTTTCTATAAATTTCTGTGCAATTAAAGACTCTTAGCAAACAGGGTGGCATCATAATGACAAAGCTTGCCAGAATTTTTCTTTGACTTTTAGAGATTAGATACTGGCATCTATAAGAGGAGAAAAAAATAGAAAGAAGGATGCTAAACTCAGCAATAGAAAGTAATATTCCACTGATTTAGGAAAAATGAACAAGAGGAAATTTCTCTCATTAAGTAAAGAATTTCTAATAAACTTTGATATTAAAAATGATTATATATTGAATTTGTAAGTTATTCATGCTATATTGATTAATTAAGAAAAAACTTAATAAGGCTGAGCACAGTTGCACACTCCTGTAATCCCAGCCTGTAGGAGGAGGGGTCAGGAGGATGATGGAGAGTCATTGGTCATACTGGACCCCAGTGAGTGCCAAGTCAATCTTAACTACAAATGGAGACCTTGTTTCAACAACTAAATAAATGGAAAAACAGTGGAAAAGAAATCTAGACATCTGGTAATATATGC
>NW_004524582.1:7789697-7795038 GCF_000260255.1 Octodon degus | reverse complement strand
GTAAATATCATGTTGTACTTCTATAAGTTTTTAAATCTCACACTCACTTAACTGCTCTTAAAATTAAGCTATATGAGTAGGGTTCCCATGTTAAGGAGGAGCTTGTTTTATTTGTCACTCTTGATAACAATTGCCCTTTTGCAATTGCCACTGAGAAATTGTCACTCCTATCTGGCAGCACTCTTTACAGTATAACGGCAGAACTTTCTGCTGATCATATTTTCTGCATAGTCCATTGATCCAGTAAATGTGCCAGAACTCTGAGTAAAACCAAAGATGAGCAAGATGGGCAGTAATCACTGCTCTCAAGAACAAAGGGTTCCTTAGAAAGTGTCAAACTAAGGAAGTAATTACCTGTTATTTACTAGCCTTGTTGACTTGGACAAGCTACTACAACTAGAGCCTCAAATCTTGTATGAATATGGGAATAGTAATATGGTGGAATCTACCTCCTGGTACTGTCATAATGATTAAAAGAGCTAATGAATGCCTGGTATACAGGTGTAGCTCAATACGTATTAGTTGCCAACTTTTCAACTTCTTATGTCCTTCTCTTTATAAAAAAGCTTTGGGAATTCATATACGAATGAAAACGAAACTAAATCAAGGGAAAGTTTTCTAAAGAATTGAGACAAAAAATTGAGAGCTTCTTTAGAGGTTCTAGTAGGGAGTGCAGCTACTCCTATACCCTTGACCAAGGACTGGTCTTCCTCTATCGGGAAGAGTCAACCTCTTCAACCTGACACAAAAATTGAGATTTATTGGTAGAATTAGATGAGAGGTTAATTTTGTAATATATTGAAATCTGGAAGTTTTATGCTTGAACACAGTGGGGCAGGGAAGAATATGGAAAGATTAGAGAAGGATACAAGACATTTGCAAAAGAAACAAGACAAAAAGAAGTAAAATTTGGTTGTAATATTAGAGCATATCCATGTGACATCTTGATTGCTTGCATGTCATGCAAAGCCTTTGAATGTTATGTAAGAGAAAAATAATATTTTATAACAGGATTCTCTCTAGGGATAAGATCACACCTGTGTTTTCCAAAGCTGCCTTTCCTTCACTCTGACTTCCAAACACAGTCCACATGAAGCTTGCTGTACTGCTGGCGGGGGTTTACTAACTTCAGAAACTTAGTATTGAGCCCTGCCTTTGTATCCTATTTTCTGAAGAAAATTAAATGCAAAATTCCATCACTATATGGAGTCTTCTGGATGAACCTGGGCTCCTTTCAATTATGCCTTTCTTTGATAACCTCTTCAACTGGATAAGTGGTGTTATAATTTGTGCCTAGTTGTCCCACGGGCTAGCTTCGAGTTTTTGATTAATTCATGATGCAATGCTGGGATTATGGATGGGAGTGCTACACCTGCCCTGGGCAGATAGCCTGAATCCAATATAAGGAAGGAAGAGAGGCTTGCTAGCTGCCTCAGCCTCTCTCTTCCCTTTTGGTTCTATTTTGTTGTTTTCCAGAACCATGAATGGCTGCCCTCTGCCATGTGCCACTCTGCCTGGGAACCAGCCAAATATGAACTGAAACCTCCATAAACTGTGAGCTAAATAAACTTTTTCCTTCCTTAATGTAGGGTGTGGAGTATTTCATTCCTAGAAAGAGAGAAAGTAACAGAGACAAGTGGCAAAAGCAACATCATGTTTTTCTATTGTTCTTTTTTGACTGTGTCAGAAAACAGATTAAGAAAAGTCAGTGTGATTAGAAGACCACTTTTAAGTGGAAAGGCAAACGTACACATGGGCAATAATATGGATAATTAGTTCCATAGCGAACCTAAACTAATGTTTTACAATGAACCACACACAAAATTTCTGAGTGAAAATAACGATACCGTCACTCAAATACATCAATATTTTCTGCACCTTTTTGGCTTAAGCTAAAGGACTATCGCTTTATGTTCTCAAAGTATGAATGAATTTATAAATACAAAATTTTTCTAAAATCACAATTTTCACATCCATATTTTTCTTTCTGTTTAGACTGCAGCATGATAGCTATTATAAACCTAGGAGTGTGGCATTTCATGTTTGACTGTTTCTTTTAAAAACAACAGTATTTTTTAATTTATTTGTTTATTTATTGACTCAGTTCAAGGTCTCACTACACGGCTTGGACTTGTCATAGCCTCCCCTTCCTGTCTCAGCCTCCCCAGTGCTGGGATTACAAGCATGCACCACCATACCCAGTTTTGTCTGGCATGGAGCTCCCAGGGATCCGGAGCCTGCACGGCATGTAGTACTGGAAATTGAACCCAGGTCCTTGTGCTGGCCAGATAGGCACTTAGACCCCTGAGCTATCTCCTCAGCCCTGACTTCCTTTTGAAAATCAGTATTCTTTCAATTTCTCACCTATGTATCTTCCAAAGAAATCATATACAATCATATGAGCCCTATCATTGTTACATTTTATTATAAATTCAGAAAGTTTTAATTTACTTTCTTTAATTGTACCCAAAATTTCTGGGTGCTATTGCTGGGCATTGACCCTGAGCCTGCTACACACTTGACATACACAACAGTCATGGTGCACTTTTCAGGCATCCAAAGAGTTTTATCTTAATGTTAGAAAATATATATCTGAAGGACCACAACTTTCCTCCTAGAAAATCACACAAATACTTAATATTATTTTCCTGTCTTATAAATAAGACTTAAATCTCTTCTTTTTAACAACTTAAAAATATTTTATTTATTTATCTATTAGGCACAGGGTCTGGGACTTGTAGAGATCCTCCTGTCTCAGCCACCTCAGTGCTGGCATTAGAGGGGTGGACCACCGTGCCCAGTTTCAATGGTCAGCACACCTTGTCAGAGGTTCTAGGGCTGGCATGGCATGCAGTGCAAGGGATTGAATCCAGGTCCTTGGGCTTGCCAGGCAGGCATTTGGGCCACAGAGCTGGCTCCACAGTTCCCGTCGCTGTAAAAGTCTTACTATTTATATCTTGGTTTCTTTTCCCTTATTACCTGTATAAAACTCTCCACACCCCTAATTAAGAAAGGAAAGGTTTATTTACCTCACAGTTGTGGGAGCTTTAGTCCATACTTTGCCTGCTCCAAGGCGGAGTGGCACACGGCAGGGTAGCTATTCCTGGCCATGGAAAACAGCAAGACAGCAAGAGCAAGGATGGAGGAGCAGCAGAGGCAACAGTAGCAGAAAGAAAACCTTTCTCTCTTCCTGATACTGCATTCAGGCTACCTGTGGATGTAGCACTTACACCCTTAATCCCAGCACTGGATCATGAATTAATCATGACCTCTAGAAGCTGTCCTATGCCTGCATGAAGCTTTGGGGAGCCAACTGGAACCAAACCATAATAACATCATGGAAATTCTTTTTGAAAAGTTATTATGTGAAAGTCATAGGATATTGCATACACAATTGACGGCCAGGGAGACAGCTCAGTAAGTAAGCACTTGCCTGGCAAGCACAAGGTCCTGAGTTCAATCCCCAGTACCACAAAAAAAAAAAAAAGAAAGAAAGAAAGAAAGAAAAAGAAAAAAAATGCATAAACAATTGAAGTCCCATTTTTGCCCTGATACTATAGTAGAGATAATAATAAACATCAAATTTCAGATTTTGATATTACTTGGCAATGTATCTAAAGCACTACATTTTGACTGAATACTTGTTTTATATAAATTTTCTATAATATTATTTATGATGCATGTGACATTTTTCTATAAATTTTATTTTTATAAAAATATACTATACAATTCTTCATTGGTTTTCAATATATTGCATTCTAAGCTTATTAAATTCATTATTAATAGATTGAGTTTATTGAATTGTAATGTGTATATAAGGTTCAAGAACAAAATATAGATGTCTGTTTTTTGCCAATTTTTCATTCCATTGTGGTTGTGGAGAATGTATATAGTTTTATTAGTTTGCAAATAAAATGTCAAGGTTCTTTTGTCTGCTTCACAGACCATTAGGTGAAAGTGTGTAGTTTATACAGTGTGACACCTCATTCCCTGTTTAAAGCTTGTAATACTTTTTCAGTTTTAGTAGATTTTGGCAGATTGGCCTGAAATTGTGCAGCTTTAGTATACTCAGCACTATAAGAGTGTTATGGACTGAAGAGTCCCCTTTCCTTTTGAACAATTACTTCTGATTTCACAATATCAGTTATGCATCTTGGTTCTTATTTATATTTTCGGTGTCTCACATCAGAGAGACAAGCCAATATTTAAGAATATGTGCCCAATGTACTTCACTTAAGCATATGGTATGGCGGGCCATCCAAGATGGACAGCACAGCTATTCTGAGATGCTAAATCCTGGAAGCAAACCAAAATCCCATCAACTGACAGATAAAAATGATGTGGACTTTTTATACAATGAAGTACTTCCTGGCTCCAGAAGGGGAGATGGTGCCCTGCTCAGCCTCCTGGAGAAGCTGGTCACGTTGGCTTTCCCAGTGGGCACTCAGATTTCCTTATCATCAGAGGAGCCCGAGTCCTCGCGGTTCCTGAGCATGGCTGTGGCACTTGTTGGGTCAGCTCTGCTTCTTACTTGAGCATTGCTCCCTGCTCCAGCTCAGATCCCTCAGCCTGCTAGTACAGATCCTTCGTCCCCTGGCATTGATTTTTAGGTGTTGTCACTGGCCTTGGGCCTTCTCCTGCAGTTTGTAATTCTTTGGGTGATCCTTTATAAAATAATCTTATTAAAATATATATCTTGTATTGTATTGGTCCCCTTGCAAAACCCCAAACTAATTCAAAATGATTTCTAAAAATTGGAACCTCAGTCTTCCACTTATGTATTTTTACTTTACAAATTTATAGCCATGTGTTTTGCTTTTTGGCTTACTTTTTAAATTCTGTATTTAGCACAGGGTCTATGGGTCTACAGGGTATCACTACATTGATCAGACTCATAGTGATTCTTCTGTTTATAGCCTCCCAAATGCTAGAATTACAGGCCTGCGCCACCACACCCAGTCTTCATCTCCCTTTCAGCTCGCCCCAGGGGCAGGGCCAGCATGACACACCGGGGATCAAACCCCACAGCTGTGCTCTGCCTAAGCAGGCTCTTTAGTCCCCTGAACTATCAGGCTGGACCCTTTTTGTTTACTTTAAGGAAAATACCTTTTGTAATTTTGATTGGGAGTATATTGAGTTTATTAAACAATTCCTTTGTCAACATATACATATACTCTATGTATAAAAACACAATTATCTTCTAAATACTATTTATCTCCTTGTGTAAGCCAGACACTGTTGAAAGTCTTTTGACTGTAATATTGAGTCAAGAGATCAACTGCCTTCAAAGGATTTACAATCAATTTAAACCTGATTCAAACAAAATTCTTAACACAGCATT
>NW_004524582.1:7776995-7788710 GCF_000260255.1 Octodon degus | reverse complement strand
AGAGAGAGAGTGTATGTGTGCGTGTGTGTGTTAATATCCCTCTTACATATTGAACACATTCATATTTACTCTTACTTGCCCTTTTCAGCCTCCCAGACATGTTGGAAATCCTGCTGGCACAAATCCCCAGTTATAATCAATGGCCTCAACCTCGAGTCCTGTCTGTCACTTTAGATGTCATTTGGAAATATTCATGCTTGGTTCCTGATTACATTGTTGGTTTTAAAACTCAATTGTAAATATTTCCCCCTTCTTTTTCTTCTAGGATATTAGTGTTTAAAGGTTTATTCCAAAGACATAAATAGTACTAACCAATTTTCTTTATAATTCATTTCGCTTTGCTTATTTATAAGGATTATTTTTTTCAAAGTATATCAGACTCATATTTCCAAAGGAGAACTTGTTGTTTTTTTTTTAATATTTTCTTTTCTTTTTATTTTTTTGGTACAGGGAATTTAACTCAGGACCTTGTGCTTACCAGGCAGGTGCTTGTGGGACTGAGTTATATCTCTAGCCCTCTTATCTTATCTCATAGGTTATTTCATAGTTAATTTGTTGTTGTTTGTTTTTGTTTTTTTGTTTTGATATGGAGTCTTTTTATATAGTTCAGGCTGACCTATTCTTCCCATGTATCTCAGGTTGGGCTAAACCTCAGTGAACCGCCTGCCTCAGCCTTCTGAATGCTTGGGTTACAGGAGTGCACCACAAGAACTGAATTTGTATACTACCTTTGAAATAATTATTATGCCCTTGCTTTTCTATCCTAGAACACATACATTCTGGGAAGAAGCCTTTACAGTTTGTGTTATGGAACCTTGGTTATTTGATTCTTAATAAGTTGATATGTGAAAAAATATTTTCTTCTTTGAAGAAGAAAAGAACTTAAAAGATTAGGAATTGCATTAAACAAACAGATATATTTCCTAAATGGAGAACGTTTATAGAATACTTGGTGAATTGCCAAGTGTCCCGTAATACGTGTAGTAATTAAAAATCTTTTTTTCTTTCTCAGAATCTTCTATGTAAATTATTCTGCTCACAGCACATTGTGAATCTTGGCATACCAAAATTTGTTGCAAGAGTCTGAGATCTGTGGTCCCTTCAGATTGGCTTCCTCTTAAATTTTTTAATAAGTTAAGTTTATTTGGAAAAAAAAAAACCTTTACTATTTATTTCCTATATTTGAAGTATTCAAATGTCTTTTCACTATTTGTTTATTTATTTATTTATTTATTTGTTTGTTTGTTTATTTATTTGTTTGTCTTTTTGAGATAGGGTCTCCCTATGCAATTCGGGCTGGCCTTCAGTTCACATTGTAGCCCACACTGATCTCAAACACACAGATTCTCCTGCCTTATCCTGACTGCTGAGAGCACAGGTCTGCACCACCACACTCAGACTTCTTTTTAAAAAATTTAATAATTTTATTGAGAAACAAATATCAGTGAGCCAGTTTCACAACTGATTGCTAACACATTTTCAATAATTAATAAACTGCATATTGTTTAGAGGCTATAGTACAAGATGCAGACATGATATCCTGTCTCAAACACTATTATAACAAACCTCTCTATTCATTGAATTAAGAGAATGGAGCTGTATATTTATCCTATTTGGAGTATACAGATACGAAAGGGTCGTTCATTTCTATCCTACTTTTTTGGTTAGTTTTGTCGGACAAAGGCATTCTATTGTCATTTAAATATTTTAGGTGTTTGAATTCAGCAGAATCTCTTAATATAGTCCAGCAGTCCATAATAGTAGTGGGTTTTCCATAAGACTGGCAATGTCCAAAGTTGTTGACTTGAGCCCTTTACAGTTCAGCATATTAATATGGCTTTACTTTTCATACCTCATTATTATACTTTTCTGCTAGCTGGTTAAGACTAAGATAAAGCAAGACCTAAACAACAACAAATGTAGCTTTTGTATCTGAAAAGGTCAGTCAAATCCCCTCAGGATTTAACCTGAAACCCTGTACCGCAGTTTGTGGATCCTTTGTCAGTGTCAGGCATGTACATGAGTCACAGTCATTGCTTGACTGATTTGCTCCCTGTAAAAGCCTGAGAGAATGTTTTCTCTCCATGTGACTCTCCTTAGGCACACTCTACATCATGGATCGCATTCCTCTGTGGCCCCATAATCTCCTTGATGAGAAAATTTGGGACACAACTCAGTTATACAATGTTACAGTATAGGTTGCATTTCTTAATTTCTGTGTAAAATTATATAATTGTTTACTCATACATTTTCAATTTTTTATTTTTAATTTTTATCTTCATATTCAGCAGGGACTTAAAGTTTAACATATCAATATTTGATGGAAAATACCTGTTCCATGTTATGCCTAAGATGTTTGATATTCAGACAGATAGTGAAGACAGAGGTGAAGCTCAGCTGCCTAGGTTGTAGTGTAATAACAGTACGCTTCTCTTCTGGAGAGTTAACAACCTAAATTTGCAGACCAAAAAATTACAAAAAATGAAGGGCTGCAAGGAACACAGACATTTTGACCCTAGCCTTTCAAGGTCAGTGAGGACTCAGGAAATATGAGAACCTGTACTGGAACATCATGTAACTTAATTGTGTCCCAAATTTTCTGATCAAGGAGATTATGGGGCCACAGAGGAATGTGATCAGAAATGTGATGTAGAGTGCCTAAGGAGAGTCACATGGAGAGAATACATTCTCTCAGGCTTTCACAGAGAGCAGTTTGGTCAAGCAATAACCATGACTCATCCACATGGCTGACACTGACAAAAGATCTACAAACTATGATACAGGGTTTTAGGTTAAATCCTGAGCAGATTTGAATGACCTTGGCAGATACAAAAGTTAGGTTAAACCCAACTGCATATGATGTAGGGTAATAATAAACCTCTCTTCTGGAGGGTTAACAACCTAAGTTTGCAAACCAAAAATCAAAGGAAAAGAAGGGCTGCAAGGACAGCCAACTCAGGACATAGGAGAACACACCCAGACTTCTTAGTGATTTTTTAATTAAAATCCAAATCTTCTGTCACTGGACTTTCTTTTTCTTCTTTTCCCACTGCAGTCTTAGGCATTATGAACTTTTGGGAGGAATTTTGCTTTCTTTACATTTTATCAGACTTGCATTTTAATCGCTTTACATAGGTCATTTTTCATTATAGCACACCTTGTTATCCTTTCTCGGTCTTTAAGAAGAAGCCTTCCTTTTTCTCTGTAGACTAAGTACCTTTCTCTACTGCATATCTGCTTATTCCTGGGCATCTCTCTTACCTGACTCTACTCATACTATACACATCTGGATTATACTTTTTATTGTGCTGCCAACTTCCAAGCATCAAAGATCCTCTTGTTCAAAATTCTCCAGTGATTTAATAATTTATTATTGTGTGCTGTTCTTGAATGAGATTAATTTCCCAACACAGAGACTGGTGTAGAAGAAATAGAATGAATAAATTGAATAATATATTCATAATTTTGTGTTTACCTGAAAATGTAGGTGATCATTTTCTGCTATGAATTTAATAACTGCACTTTTTCATGAGAAATTGCTCTTTTACTATTTGGTTGGCTATTTCCCAACTCCAGTTGTTTTTTTTTTTTTTTTTCTATTTTGGTAAAATTAGACTTAGAATAATGTAGTTAGAAGAAATTTAATACATAAATTTGTTCTTATTTTCATTTAACAAGTGTGGTGCCCTAAGTAGTTCTCTGTTAATATAATCCTGTACTATGATTTATTACCTTTCATCTTCTGCACTATTACTTACCTTAGGAGGCATATGGGATGATTTGATATTTAATTCTAGCAAAATTTCATGTTTGCTCTTTAGTATGATTGTCTTTTATATGATTATACACTCCACTTTTATCTTGCAGATGGTGCATATTAAAAAAGAACTTAATCTAAGGAGCCAATTAGCAGACTGTATTTTACTTTCTTGGAAGAATTATAAATGGATTTATTTTCTATTGCTTATACTTTTCCTTTCCTAATTAGAAATTCAAGAAAAAATAGACTGAAGTATATAGGTGAAAAAGAAGTTGTATAAATCAAATATGACTTATATAGATATTTCATATAGATGTCGCTGTATAATATTGGAGAAATATAATTTGGAAAACAAGGTTTAATATTAGATGTCTCAATATCCAGCCATATGCATTTCTATGCAGAAACTCAATTTCTAGGCAGGCAGTAGTACTGTATAATTATATAACTTGTCTATTTTAATCTAAAAGATGGATACAGAATATTATTGGCTATCTGCCACTTTTTTAAATGTTCTCCAGTAACCCAATGTTTTGGTAAAACTGCAGTCAATTCATGGAATTAAATTGAATTTTAATTTCTGAACACATCCAGATAGTTTAATGGTGCATATTCAATTCTAATAATACACTTATACTAGAATATATTCAACAATTATCTATTTTGACATAAGTAGATGATACATATTTTAAAAATAAGAACATACAAAAATTGTGTTTAGAAAGTTCATCAAGTTATTAGACAGAGGGGCTGGGGAGATGGCTCAGTAGGATAAGCGCTTGACTGGCAAACGCAAGGATCTGAGTTCAATCCCTGGTTCCGAAAAAAAAAAAAAAAATTTTTAGACAAAAATGGTGGAAATTTTTTTTTTTTTTTTTTTTTTTTTTTTTGTGGAACCAGGGATTGAACTCAGGCCCTCGCACTTGCTAGGGAAGCACTTATTCTACTGAGCCATTTCCCTGGCCCTGGAAAAGGTTTTGTATAAACACATTTGTCTTTCAAAATAAAATATATCTCTGCTTTTTTGTATATTATTTTTAACAGTACTTTAATAAACCAGTGGATTTTTAAATACTTTTGAAACATTAAATTATACATTATTTCAAAATGTTTAAATCATTCAAAATAGAACGCAGGGCTGGCGAGATAGCTCATTGGTCTAAGCACCTGCTTGTGTAGTACAGGGACCTGGATTCAATCCCTAGCACTATATGCTTTGCTGGCCTCACCTTGGGTGCACCTAGAGGGCCACCGAGATGGGGCATGGTGATGCACATATGTAATCCCAACCTTCAGGAGGCTGAAAACAGCAGAAGCACTACAGGTCCAAGCTAGGTAGTAAGATCCTGTACCAAATATGTAAAAATAAAATATAAAATAACCACAATAAAATAGAATGCAGTCAGTTTAGTGGTGCACAGCTGTGATCTCAGGACTCTGTAGGCTGAGACAGGAGAATTTCCATTAGCTCCAGGCTATCCTGTACTACATATTGACCTAAAGGCCATACTGAACTATGCAGTGAGACCTGTATCTTTAAGCTAAATTAAATTAAATTAATTAAATTAAATTAAATTAAATTTGCATGGTCTGTGTCTAGCTTTCCTGCCAAAGTCTCATGAAATCATTGGGGCAGGATTCTACAGTTTGTGATTAATTCATGATGCAACGCAGGAATTATGGATGTTGGCGCTCCACCACCCTGGGTCGGGTGATCTGTATACAATATAAAGAAGGCTGACATTGACAAAGGATCTACAAACTGTGGAAGAGGGTTTCAGGCTAAATCCTGAGGGGATTTGACTGACCTTGTCAGATACAAAAGCTACATTTCTTGTGATTTAGGTCTTGCTTTATCTTGGTCTTAACCATCCAGCAGAAAAGTATAATAATGAGGTATGAAAAGTGAAGCCACATTAATATGCTGAACTCTAAACGGCTCAAGTCAACAACTTCTGACATTGCCAGTCCTACAGATAATCCACTACTATTATGGACTACTGGACCATATTGGAATATTTTGCTGAATTAATGCATCTACAATATTTAAATCACAATGGAATACCCATCTCTGACAAAACTAAACAAAAAAAGGGGATACAAATGAGGGACCATTTTGTATCTGTATATACAAAATAGGATAAATATAAAGTTACTTTCTCTTAATTCAAAGAGAAGAAACATTTGTACTAATAGTGCTTGGACAGGGTATGTCTGCATCTTTTACTATGAGTAACCACTAAGAAGACAACAATACTCAATGTATTAATTATTGAAACTGTGCTAGTAATCGGTTTTGAAACTGTCTCATTTCTATTTGTTTCTCAATAAAATTATTTAGAAAAAAGAAGGAAGGGAGAGAAGCCTGGTAGTTGCCACAGCCCCTGTTCCTGCTTTTTTGTTTTTGATCTTTGCTGTTTTTCACAGCCATGAACTGCTACTGTCTGCCATTGCCACTGTTCTTTGGAGCCATCCAGGTATGGACTAAACCCCACTAACTGTGAGCTAAATAGTCCTTTCCTTTCTTCATTTTGGGGTTTAAGCAACAAGAGAATAGTAACTAAGATAAAAATAAAATAACTCAAAATAAATTTTCACATTATGGTTGCATATTCTAAATATTTTCCTCATTTATTTAAATACTAGAAGTGAGAATACTGAGTAAATGAAATACTTAAAAATCATCTTAAGGGCAAGGAATATAACTCAGCAGCACAGCATCTGTTCAAAGTCCATTTCAAGTCCAATCTGGACTATATATTAAACTCAAGGTCAGCCTGAACTACACAGTGAAACCTATCTCACAAGCAAAATAAAATAAAATACAAAATCCACACTATGGGTTGTATATTCTAAATATTTGCATCAAGATTAAAATACTAGAAATAAGAATATTGAGCAAATGAAACACTCAAAAATAACTTTAAGGGCCAAGGATATCCCTCATTGGCACCGCATCTGCCTGGATGTGTGGGATCCTGAGTTCAATTCTGGATACCAAGAAAACAAAAATCGTTTTAGTATTTTTTGGCACACGACCTGTAGAATGGAGTATGACCAATGTGCATGTTAAACTAGTGGCTGGCTTTCGTGGCTGAGTTGCCAAATCGGTACAGATGTGGCACAGCACTGCCCAGCAGAGGAGCGTGCAGAACTAAAGGAGCACAGTGCGGAATCTCAGATTCCTCAGTCCCAAAAGACAGCGCACGTCGGGAGTTTTCTACTAGGACATTTTTGAAAAGGAAAAATGATTGGTGCAAACACATGGATCAGTGCTGTCTCTGACGGAACATATTCTAAAACTGGAATGAAGGAGAGAACTGGCATGGCACCCGAGGGAGGACACGATGTGAATTTACGCAGTGCTCCATTTTTTAAGCAAATAGTGAGCACAGCAATGATTTCCCTGGGGGAGGGGGGCAGGGGGAAGGACTGACTTCAAGAGGGTCTCGATGAAAAAATTAGAGTCGATATAATTATTCTGTTTCGGTTATGATAATGGGTACCTGATGACATGTGTATAAAAACTCATAAGTTTGTTCACTGAAGAGAATCGCTCATTATACATGTTTTTAAAAATGAGTTATTGGGGGAACTACCTGCTCGGGGACCCCTCCTGTCCCTCTCTCGGACAGGAGCTTTCTTTCTCTCAATAAATATATTCTGCTCATAACCTCCGTAAAAAAATAAAGAAATAAATAAAAAATGAGTTATTATAGAGTGCTGTTATTATATTCACCGCATTGTTTTTTTTCCTATAAATTGATATTAGCCATATATTTACACTGGTTTTTTTAAAAGACAGTTTCTAGATCAATTTAACGGGACTTTCTCCATGTCTATGTTTCCTTGAAAATAGACACCCTGGGGCCAGCGGGAGATCTCAGCAGCCTAAAGCGCCTGGTTAGGCAGAGTGCAGCGTCTGGGTTCCATCCCTGCGTGCCTTGCAGGCCCCGCCCCCCGGGGCTCGCTGAGGCAGCGATTAAGACTGGGTATGATGGAGCGCACCTGTAATCCCAGCATTTGTAAGGCTGTAAACAGGAAGATCACTACAAGTCCAGTCTATGAAATGAGACCCTGTAGAACCTGTACTAAATACATAAAAAAAGAAAATAGACACTGTATAATCCTACTCATGAACTCAGTGTACTTTCTTAGAAATTAACATTTAGACACATAGCATTTCTTTATAGTATGATATGGGCATTAAAGTGTCATTTAGATTGAAGAAATATCTATTTTCATAATGAATATGTTAACATCCTCGTATTTTAATTTTTAAAAAATTATTTAATACCTTTCTATCCTGAATCAATGCACTGTTTCTATGCTAAAGAGAAGAATACGTACATAATTTTCTTAAACATATTCCTTCTCTGTATTATATAAGTGTTGTACACATTCTGTGTGTATTTTTTAAATTGTATACTCATTGCACATTCTGACCTTCTTTATTCCAGAATTTTGTTGCACAAAAAATATGATTTAAAAATAAAAAATGGTATAATTGCAAATGATTTTTCCTGCTGTTACTTTGTTTTCCAGCTCTTGTTAGACTTATGATAGAAACAGTCCTAACTCTGTCATGTGATATGCACCCAGCACACAGGCCAAAGCGGGGCCAGTGACCCATTGAAGAGCACAGATCTAACTGACGTTGACTGCAACCAAGCTCTCTCGCCCGAGGGCTTGTGTCATTACAGTTCATTTAATATATAGTTTTTAAGCGCATTTTAAAAAGATTAATCTGATTTAGGCACACTTGTATATCATGAATGTGTGATTAATAAACTTGAACTGCACTGTGAAAGATCAGGAAAGAGGCCTATGAAAGAACAGCTCTACCATCCTAAAATAAGTCCCCTTACATGAGAACATCTAAAGACAGAGAACGATCCAGTCCTCAGGTACAGGGAGGGTTCTGTCGATGTAGTGATGTATTTGGATCTTGAAGGATGGATGTGATTTCGCTGTGATGACATTGCTTGTGAGATCATCAACAAAAGAGCAAACGGAGAAATCTATAGGAGCATAATAAATAGAAGCTGTTTGAACCATTTTCACATGATCTAAGCCAAAGAAAAACGTGGTTATATTTGTCACCTAGACAATGTTAAGAAATCTGGCAATAGTTTGGATGTTGGTTTAGAAGAAAATGAAGTATGTTTTCACCGTTGAACTTTGTCTTGAATTTTGTTTGAATAAAGTATGGAGTGGAACATGGCCCATTGAGTGATGTAGGTGATATGTAAATTCATGATTTTTTACAAGTATTTAAATTTTTACTTTTATTAATGTATGTTTGCAGTTAATGCAGTTTACAATCATCCTGGGAGTAGATACATATGCATGCCCATAACTGCCCTTGTCTCATTCTCTGTTCTTCCAATTCCTTTACCCCCCAAAAATCATACTATTGTTATTAATCTTATTTCATGTTATAGCATGAAGTGTTTTAATTTATTGGGATTATTATAATCCTATATACAGCACATCTTAATTTTTTTCATTTCCCCCTTCCCTTCTTCCAACTCTCCCCTCCTGTTTCCCTGGACCAATTCCCTATTGCAATAGAGTCATCCACTTGTCACTTTCTATTCATCTTTTATCATTTTCCTTATTTTTACTTTGGATTACAGTCTTTAAACTTGTATTCTTGTTCATTTCACTTGATGTTATCTTTTCCAGGTGCATCCATTTTCCTACAAATGTCTCAAATCTGTCATTCTTTATAAAAGTATAATATTCCATTATATATACATGGCACATTTTCTTTATCTAATCATCTCTTGGTTTGTATACAGGCTGTTTCCAGGATTTAGCTATTACCAGTTGTGTTGTCCTAAACATTGGTATGCATGTATTACTGTAGTATGAAGTATTAAAGCCCTTTGGGGAACATATCTAGGAGGTGGAAAACTGAATCATATTGAATTTTATAATTTCAGTTATTGGAAAATTTCTATAATGCTTGTACCTGGTTACATATCCGCCACAAATGAAGACACGCTCCTTTATCACAACAGTCTCACTAATATTTGTTTTTGTTTGAGTTCTTAATGATTTCTATTCCTTCTAGAGGAAGATCAGATTTTAAAATTGTTTTCATTTGCCTTCTTTTAATGGTCAGAGATATTGAGTGTTTTATCATATATTTGTTTAGGCCATTTTGATATTTCTTCCCCTGGGAAGTGTCTGTTAACATTTTTAGCAATGTCTTGATTAGATCTTTAGCTTTAGGTGCTTTATTCTTTATTTAGTTTTTAGTTCTATGGCTATTCTAGATATTGGTCTTCTCTCTGAGAACTAGCTGGCTCAATTTTCTCCCATTCTATAGGTTTTTTTTTCTTCACTCTTTTGATTGATTCTTTTGCTGTGCAAAATCTTTTCAGCTTGATATAATCCAACTTGTGCATTTTACTGTTGTTTCATGTGCAAATCTGGCTCTGCTTAGAAAATCCTTTTCTATACCAATTTTATATTTTACCTAATTTATCTTCCAGTACATTTATTGTTTCTATTTTACTGTTTAGCTCTTTGATCCATTTTGGTTTTAATTTTACAAATGGTGAGAGATGAAAATCCAGTTTTAATCTTCTGCCTGGAGAAATCCAGTTTTCCCAGTACCACTTGCTAAATGGGTTATTCTCCCTCCAGCACGTGCTTTGGTACCTTTGTTCAAGGTCAAACAGCTGACATGTCTGGGGAAAGTTCTGTACACTCAATTTTATTTAAATGATCTATGAATCTGTTTTTGCTCCTGTGTCACTATTGCTTTGCAGTACAACTTGAAGGCATGTGTTGCTATGTGTCGTTCTTTCCTTTTGTTACTCAAAGTTAATTTTCTCCTCTGGTCCATATGAATTATAGGATTGTTTCCTTTAGGTCTGTAAAGTGGGTTGTTGATATCTTCATTTGAACTTTATTGGATCTGTGTAACAGTTTTGGAAGCATGGCCATTTTGACAATACTGATTCTGCCTATTAAAGAACAGGGAACATCATGCTTTTTTTTTTTTTTTGGAACCGGGGATTGAACTCAGGCCCTTGCACTTGGCAGGCAAGCACTTACTGCATCATGCTATTTTTGTTTTATCTTTTTTATTAATTTTATTGAGAAATAAATAGCAATGAGACAGTTTTAAAACCAATTAGTAGGACATTTTCAATAATTAATGCATTCATATTGTTGTCTTCTTAGTGGTCATTCATAGTACAAGATGCAGACATGATATCCTGTCTATGAACACTATTAGAACAAATCCTTCTGTTCATTGAGTTAAGAGAAAGTAGCTATGTATCTACCCTAACTATTTTGAATACACAGATAAAAAATGGTCCTTCATTAGTATTCCCTTTTTTTGTTTAGTTTTGTTAGAGATAGGTATTCCATTGCCATTTAAATATTGTAGGTGCTTGAATTCAGCAAAGTAATCCAATATAGTCCAGTGGTCCATAATAGTAGTGGGTTATCCGCAGGACTGGGAATGTCAGAATTTATTGACTTGAGCCTTTTACAGCTCAGCATATTAATGTGGTTTTATTTTTTATATCTTCTTTATTCTTTTAATATTTCACAGTGCTGTGGTTTTATCATGTAGGGCTCTTTCATTTGTTTGTTTAGGTTACTGCTTATATTTTCATTTTTCATGAAGCTAAGATAAATGGTATTATTTTCAAAATTTCCTTTTCATTTTATTCATTGTTGGTGTAAACAAAGTGATACCAACATTTTATATAGCTTTTGAAAATTTAGTTGAAATGCTATTGAGGGCTGGGGAGATAGCTCAGTAGAATAAGCACATGCCTGGCAAGCACAGAGTTCTGAGTTCAATCCCCGGTACCACAAAAAAGAAAAAAAGAAAAAAGAAAGAAAGAAAGAAAGAAAGAAAGAAAGAAAGAAAGAAAGAAAGAAAGAAAGAAAGAGAGACAGAGAGAGAGAGAGAAAAGAAAGAA
>NW_004524582.1:7772007-7773368 GCF_000260255.1 Octodon degus | reverse complement strand
TAACACCACGTCTCACAAATATATTAATTTCACTAATTATTTTGATTGCATACTACTTGACCAAATTTATTACACAATATCTCAACAACGTAAGCACTAATAAACATAGTGCAAGTCAAAGCCTGACACACCTGCTTAGAGAAACAGGAAGTGTGCTCACTACGCAGAAAATACAGCTTGCTGACTCAGTTTGGGAGAGTTGTGTTCACAGATCCCTCACATTTCTGCAAGTTATATGTTTGTTTTTTTCTTTATTATAATTTTAGTGGTGCTTGTAGAGGAAAACGTGTGGGAAGACTGAAATCATTGTCTCCTGCTGAGAAAGAGAGCCCAGGATATATTTGTGTGTTCTTCGTAACAAAAGCTATAATATCTCCCTTGGAGTTATAGGCTTATAGTTAGATTGTCGGTCGGCCTCTGGAAGATCTGAGTTTGATACATGCTGGGCAATGCAAGCTGTGGTGCCAATCCAGCAGTCCTGTGAGCACGGGTCTGAGCCTCCCCATGTCGCCTTGCAGGAACGAGGAAGCAAAGGATGCTGCTATGAGCACGAGGTCCATCCTGTCCGCCTGCAGAGAAGTAAATCCCTTTGTCTCTGGGCTAGGAATCTCATGTCTTCTGACAGCATCCATGAAAGTATGGCAGATTAAACTCTTAGCTTTTCAAAAGGACAGTGTCTCAGCTCATTTAGAGTTCTTGACAATGTAAAAACTATCTTGAATACTGGAAAGTCACTTATGATTTATAATTATGCTTGTACTATAAGTAATGGTACAATAGGTTATGATTGGGTTATTCTATAGGAGTTTGACTTCAAAGAATATAGGACTGTAGACATCGATGCTTAATACTAATGGGATAATAGGTTCCTGATATTTTTGTACCACAACTGAGCAAAGAAAGTATTTCAATTGAAAAATGGCTCTGACAATATAGATTTTTAAAAAGAGGTAGAAAATTGGGAAGAGATCATAAACAATACTATACTAACTACATATATAGAAATCAATTAAGTATCAATGAATACTCAAGAAATTTGTGGCAGTTGATTCAAATTTTTACTAAAACTAAAAGAAGAATAAATGATAAATGCTAAGAATGTAATCACTATAAGAGTGAAATTCACTAAAAATATTAAACTAAACATAAATTATGAAAAACAACTTACTGTTACTTAATTTCTACCCAAAATAAGTCAATTGTTTTATTGCTTATGTAGTTCCCACAAAAACAAAATTGGGCCTTATAGTAATTCTTCCAGATAATAGAGAAGAAATAGTAACAAATGCAATTAAAATTTATTTATTTGGTACAGGGTCTCGCTATACAGCTCAAATTCCTGTTTCAGCCTCCCCAGCACC
>NW_004524582.1:7763064-7771907 GCF_000260255.1 Octodon degus | reverse complement strand
AGAGAGAGAAAAGAAAGAAAGAAAGAAAGAAAGAAAGAAAGAAAGAAAGAAAGAAAGAAAGAAAGAAGAAATGGTATTGAATTTAAGATGTGGCTTTGCAGTTATTTTCTTTTTGTTATCTAGATCATGTTTATATGGCTTTCCATTAAATACAACATCAATATTTCCCAATTACTACAAGCTTCCTGGACAAATATTTGAATCTTTTGTATAGATAGAAAACAAATGGGTTCTTACTGTTCAAGTGTACACAGTGGCAATGCAGTAGAAGAATGTCATTAGTAAAAGTACAAATGAAGTTAAAACCTTATTTATTTCATAAAATGGAAAACTGAAAATTATCACTCCTCAGGGAAGGAGAAATGCAAATAAAAACATAAGGTGATAGCTCCTTTTTAGCCCCTACATTCAGAAAAATGAGAAAAATGTTAAATCATGTTTATGATATTGAAAATCACAGTCATATTTTTGTTCATACTAGTGATTATGTCTACACACACCCCCACACCCCCACACCCCCACCCACACCCACACCCACACAAACATACACACATCACTACTCATCCTGCTAAAGTATGATTTTCAGTATTTTACAGATTCATCATCATACCAAAGAAATAATAAGTGAAACAGAAACAAATGTGGATTTTGGCTTTGGGCCATTCTTTCATAATATACTTAATTATGTACTTAGAGATAAAGTTAGAAAAACTAAAAAGTAGTTTCAATGGAGCAAGCATAAAAATATCTTTTAAATATAGGATTAAATTCATTACTAAAATAGAGAAAATTTGACTATTAGAAAGTCCTAATTTATGATAATATAAAATCTGGTGAGATTACTCAGAGCATGATTAGATTTATGAATTTCTTTGAGATGGGTTCAATTTTTTTAAGTCATACATTTATTAGATTTCATGTTAATAAAATCAAATCCTTAATATTTACTTTAGCAAATTTAATAAGTCAATATATATATATCAGATTAATATATCTAACTATAATCTACACATGCTTTCATGGACTAGAAAAGTAACATATTTAATCCAATACTTGCAATAGCCCTCACAGCTATTGCTCAAACTGATTCTCATACATTTTAAATGAATTTTTCTAATTTTTATAGACTGTACAATTTATTATACAGACATTAATCAAAAGCTTTGTGTATTTTCCAATATGAGATTTACTTTTATGCTAATAAGATGGAAATAAGTAACTTATTAAATATATCATTGATACTCATAAATAGGTGGTATATAAAGTGATTTACACTTGACAAAGAAAGTGTTGCTCATTATGACAAGATATTACATGAGTAAGATTAGAAATACTTTTTTGTTTGTTTGTTTGTTTTTTAGGGCAAGGTCCACAGGGTCTATAGGGTCTCACTATGTAAACTGGACAAAGTGATTCTCCTGTTTTCCGCCTCCCAAGCACGGGGATTACAGGCGGGAGCCACCACGCCCAGTCTCAATCATGATCTCAGTATACCCTGAGGGTGCTGCACTCTGCCTAAGCAGGCGCTTTAGTCTGCTGAGCTGTCTGGCCCTCCCTTAAAAATCTGTTACCCCAAATCTTTGTGAATTTAAGTGCATTGTTATAAAATGAGACATATTGAACTAAATACGAATGTGTATTTCAATAAAACTCAGAAATGTATATTGAAAGATCTACATAATACTTCCAATATGCATTGATTCTCAATGATTTCAAATGAATGTTCTCTCCATTTACCAATTTCATAAGCACAAATAAAAAACTTTCCCCATGATTAAGTGAGTTTTTAATTTGTAGTTTGTAAAAGTTATTGAATAATACCTCAACATAGCAAATGACATAAATGATAGAAATTATTGCTTTTTAATAGTTATTATACTTTTAACTAACACATTTTTCATGTATGAATATATTTGAGAGATGTACTGCTGAAATTATATTACATTTATGTCATAATATATTAGATATGATGTTGTAAATATTCTTATCTAATATTATGTAAAGATGAGAATCTTTTTCCTTCTGTTCATAATTAACTTTTTTCCTATTTCCATAATGATTTTCTTTCTGTTTTTCCATTTTGCTTTAACTTCTTATTTGTAACAGTAATTGGAAACTTGATCAGTAAACATTAGAAATCTGGTATCATGTTTGTTCTATAATATTCTCCGAAACAACTTGTCCTTGATATCTAAGGGCTATGACTTCAGTTCTGTTGCCTTCCTTCTTTATTAAATGGAATGAATGCATTTTAATGACACTTTACTTTGGACCTAGGCTCTTGAAACACGGGAATTAAAAAAAGGTTAAATTATTCCTGTAATTAGCTGTGATTCAACATAGTATAATAATGCTTAAGACAAACCTCAAGCTTTTAATGATATCTTTTATTCCTAAAAACATGAACATTTGGTTTGGAACTGAAAAATCTGTTAATTAATTTTGAATCATTCCATCTCCTTTTCATGGTATCACTGACAAGAAAAAAAAAAAGGAAACATATCAACTATCAATAATCACAAAACATCAATATCTCCTTTAAAACTACATCCAAATATTGTTTCTATTTTAATTTACAAATTACATTTATCTAAATCCTTCTACAAGATTACTGTCTTAGAATGAACTCTACTTTCGGAACAATTTTTTTTTCTATTTTCAAAATACATTAATACTCTCACTTTTTAAGTGAATTAAGTAGATTCCTTCTAATAGCTAGGTACATAATCAGTGTTTATCTTCTGTGCTCCTCTTGTCTCTTTCTCAATGTCTTTTTCCACATAATGCTGTCATATTCTTCCTTAGGCCTTTTTAATTTTAGCTTAGAAAACATTTTATTTTTGTTTTTTCCCTTCAGCTCCCCATTGATATATTTAAACCTATTTCATCTATATTCATAACTTCATATTTAAATTTCTATAGTAACTCCCTAACTTATCCGCTCATTGCTTCTTGCCATTATCCAGCCAAATTTTCATTGCTCACAGAGAACACAGGAATTAAAAGAAAACTTGTTTATGTCAAATCCTACCACATTTCCTTTCCCTGAAATCCTTATTTTTTAACAAACTCCACTTCATAGAAAGCAATACAAATTTCACAGAATATTGTGTGTTTCCAGAGAAATGTTGACTACAGTAGTTTTTATGTATTTTTTCCAGATAATGGAAATATTCTCTCACTTACAGTAAGTGGGAACCAGCAGAAATCTGAGATTTCCCTTCTGAGGCCAACAAGGTATTCATAAGGTATTCATTACTAGGAATTGAACCCTGGTCCTTGCACTTGCCTGGCAGCAATATTTTTCAAATATTTATTTCTTAATTTATATTGGTGGAATTATGAAGTCATTATAGACAAAAGTTTTTTGAAAAATAAATGCTAACTAAAGATAGTATGTATCTATATACCTAAGAAAACTAACTTTATTGTAATTCTATTTTAGTGGGGATTTCTACCTTCCATACTAATTGAGTAAATCTCATCAAAAATGAAATACATGGATACAGTTCTTCCAGACATTGGACAATGGACTGCGTGGGAAGACAAACTTCAAGAGAAAAAGTTAAAGTGAGATTTATTATCTCCTGATTTTCTTCTGAAAAGCTCTTCTAGGTCCTTGGAAGGAAAGTGGAATCCACACGTGGCACACAGTTCTTCTTTACTTAGGAGGGTGAAGCAGGAATGAAGATGCGAAGGTATTTAAATTTTGTGAAGCTGAGCTCATGGCTGGGCAAAGAAAAAGCTCCAGTAAGTTGCAGTTTCTCTTTATGTTGTGCCCGGGTCTAAGACTATCTGTTGAAAGTCTGTGAGTCCAAGTGAGAACGATTCTGAGTCATTAATGCAATGATTTTCAGAGCTTATGTGCTACATTTGAAATCCAAACAGCTCAAATGGAAACCTTACAATGAATAACTGAAACCCATAAGTTCATCATGACAGACCTTGCCTAGCAGTAGGAATGAACTGCATCAAGATTAAATGTGGTCCTAAATCTGCATTAAAAATGCCTTAGCATGTGCTTCAAATAGTCAAAGTCCTGCCATGAAAAATTAACTGAATGAACAAAATTCAGCATTATTTAAAACGACAATTTACAAGAAACATAAAGATATGAAACAAACTTCAGCAGATTTGCCCCTAATTTAATCAAGATTTATAAACAGCTCCAGAAGCATAAAAGGGATCTATAACTGGATTTTTTTCTAAAACATCAAGAAATTAAAGAAACGGCATGATTAGAAATAAAAGCATTAACTTTTAAAGGAAACAATGGCCATGAAATGAAGGATAGATGCAAGAAACAAGTACAATGTCTTGACATGAAAAATACATTATCTGAAAGAAAAAAATCAGATAGGATCAGAGAAAAATAATATTGCAGAAAAGAAGATAAGCATTATTGCATTTGAAACTAGAAACAGAAAGTAAAGAGGATGGTACAAAACCAAAGACTGGAGAGGTTATCAGTAACACCCAAATCATTAGCTCTACTTAACAGTAATTGAACTTGCAATGAGAACATTGGCACTGAAGACATCTGGATGATACAATTGTTTGCCTGCATTTGCAATCTTAGATTTATAAACTCAAAATCTAAAATATCCAAAACAAATGAATCGGAGGAGAAATTTAAATTCCTTGGCAACAAATATCATAAAATATTCAAGTGAGAAAAATGAAAGGGTTAAAAGGCAAGCGGTGATGATGATATCTAAGTGTAGTAAAAATAAGAATGAATATACACTACTTATTAGAAATTATTTAAGCCAGAACTAGCAATTGACGTAGAAAGTACAGATATAGAAATTCAATGGGAGATAGATTTTAGCAGCGTCATCAACCAACATCTCATTGTTTTTTAACAGAGCACTCCATCCATTAGCCGATCACATTTAATAATTTATAATAACTTAGATCCAAAGGATATGGAAAAATTAAAAGGTTAAGTATAATACTAGATATTATTGTACCAGACAACAAATAATTATAAAGCAGCATATACAATGAAACAAAAAGAACAACTCATAATTTTAAAAAGAAACAAAATTAGTAACTTCTGATAAAAAGATAAAGGAGATATATGCAGTTATCAAAACATGAATGACAGAGGTATTTCTACAGACCTGCTATAGATCCTAATGATACTGAGCTGACAATAAGAAATATAATTATAATTTTATGCAAACAAATTCAACAAAGTGGATAAAATACATAAGTCTATCAAAAGATTAGTTACTTAATAGACTCAATTTAAAATATTAAATATAAATAGATTCAAATGTGAGAATTGCAAGTGTTGATAACACCTCTTGTTAATGCCAAATTAACCTAGCTATTGAATACAATATTTGTTTTATTTTAAAGACATAGAATAACATAGAATTTCAAAACAAGATGATAGGAAATCAACAGTGGCTTTTATATTACATATTGTTATCTTCAGTATAGTTGTTCAGAGTACCAGATACAGGCATGCAAAACTGATAAAAAAAAGTAAGCATTAACTGGAAATCTTGGAAGCAACCCAACTGCTCCTCACTTGAGAAATGTATAAAAAAGATATGGTATTTTTTATGCAATGCTGTATTACTCAGCCATAAAGAAAGACAAATTCAAGACTTTAATAAGTAAATGAATACAAATAAGACCATACTCATAAGTGAAATAAATCAGACCTGCACGTGTAAATATCATATTATCTCTCTAGTGTAAACAAAATCTGAAAGAAGAGTAAATATTGTGAAAGGGCAAGCCACTGTTCAAAAGTAAAGAACAAGTGGAATGAGGGAAAGGAGAAAAGAAAGAAGGAAAGGGGAAAAATCCTTAAGATAATTGTATTACTAAATTCTATTGGTTCATTGTAAGGAGACCCATGTGTGTCACCATACTCTAAAGTCAAAATGAATCAAAGATCTAAATATTAAAACAGAAACACTGACTCTTCTGAAAGAGAAAATAAGTAGAAATCTTGAAAACAGAGGTGTAGGCACCAAGTTAATGAACAAAAATAAATTGCAGGGCTAGAGAGATAGCTGGTCCATCCAAACACCTGCCTGAAAAGCACAAGTACCACATGGACCAGAATTCGATCCCTGATACTGCATGCCCCACTGGCCCTGAAAGCCGGCATGGTGACACATGACTGCTATCCCACTTTGGCAAGGCTGAGACAGGAGTAACACTATGAGTCTGAACTGCATATGGAGACCCTGAATGCTCCACCCCCCAAAAAATGAATTAAAAGAAATTCTGGGTAAGTACTTCAAAGAATGAACAACTGGTCAAATGTGCGTAGGTCAGACTAGACTTCAGTGCCTAAAACAAACAAGCTACCTCAGTCCTGAGATAAACATCCTGTCTGGTTCAGGTCAGCTATTAGGCACTAGGCAACCTTGTGTCATATGTTACTAACTTTGCAAAAGTATGAATAAAGGACCATTTTTTTGGGGGGGGGAGAAAGAAAAAAATCTATCATCTATCTATCTATCTATCTATCTATCTATCTATCTATCTATCTATCTATACACAAGACATCTAGGATAGGTATACAGCTATGTTCTCATCATTAATTGAGAAGAAAAATTTGTACTAATATTTATTAGACAAGATGTCATGTCTGCATCTTGTCCTCTGAGTAACTATGAAGACAACAATATGCATTGTATGAATTATTGTAACTGTCCTACTACTCTATTTTGAAACTGTTTCATTACTATTTCATCTTTTTTCTCATTAAATTGAAAAAAACTAAAATAAAATTGTATGTAATTGGCTTGCAAAAAAAATAAAGAAGAATCAACCACTGTGATCTCATCTTATTGAAAAGGCTTTACAAATCAAAAGAAACCACCAACAGAGAAAAAGAAAAAAAAAAAAAAAACTCAGGAATTGTTTTTTTATTTTTTATTGGCACTGAGGATTGAACTCAGGCCCTTGTGCTTGCCAGGCAAGAACTTATTCTACTGAGCCATCTCCCTGACCCACCATCAGGAATTGGGAAAAAATTTTAGCCAGCTTCCCTCAAACAAAGGACTTCTATCTAGAACATATAAAGAATTGAAATTGTTAAGACATGAGTATCATTTCCCACATGAAAAAGTGTTTAACAAGACTGCATTCCTCCTTCTTACATTGTGTATCACCTCTAAGGTAACATTTGTTGTGTTTTCATAACATTTTCTTTCATTTCCATGCTAAGTTTTAGAATGCTTTCCAATGGTTTTATTTCTTGAGGAAATAATTTCTGAACTACCTCATATTTCTTCTGATGTGGGAGGACCCTAGCATTTCATTAAAAATATACATTATAGCTCAACAGCCCCTGTTTTACTATAACTTCTTCCTTGTGTTAATGACAGGAGATGATTCGAACATTTGCAAAGCCGCATGTGCATGTTTTACTTTATTTGAGTTATTTCAGGAGCATAAATGTCACACATTTCAAAACATGACTGGAATAGTCTGTCTCATACATTTGCAAACTATTATTATTTATGATTGGGATTATTTTTTATCTGTAGTCAGTGAGGTATTTCTACATGTGTGACATCATGTCACATGTGATTTTATAACTATTATGTCCCTTCTTAGAAATACTATTTATGTATCTACTGTTTCTATTTCTCTGACTTTGTCTTTTGCCTATACATCCAATATTTATATTTTTGCACCTATTTTTCACTTATAATTCATGAATCAGGGGGCTGACGAGATAGCACCTGTTTAGTGCACTGTAGCACCTGTTTAGGCAACTTTGGCAAGCTCAGGGAGCACAGTTCAAACTCATCCCCAGCAATATGTGCCACTCCATCCTGGTCCCCTGGGGAGGATAAGCCAGTCACAGAGTCCAGGTGTGGTGACACACACCTGTAAACTCAGTGCTGGGGATGCTGAAAACAAGAGGATCACCAGGAGTCCGAGTTGCATGATGAGACCCTGTAACAACCAAATATGTTTAAAAAATTCAAGAATCATCTCTCATGAGTAGCGTTGTTTTCTGCCAACTGCAAGTGTGATTATCATGTTATCCCATGTATTTTTGTTGCTTCTGTACACTTACCTGAGGTTCCTGATAGCTAGTCTGTAATACTTGACTGACATTTTCATTTCCTTATTATATTACAATTTTCTGATCTGGGGATATACATTATTTTGTCTTTACAATTCTGATTCCTTCAAAATGCTCAGTATAAAGTACTTGAGTGCTATAAACTGAATTAGGTAGAAATCAATGTTAATGATAGATATTCTGTATCAACACTGGTAAAATGTCTAAGATCAGTGTAATTATCTTCAAAGAGTGTAAAATATGAAGTGCATACATACAGAAACACTATGCTGGTCTCTGTTCTCTAGCCCTGCTCTGCATTGAGTGGTCTTAGATTCCTCAGGACATTAGTGACAATATAAACTTCCATTTGGGATCTGGAAGGCATCATTCTAAATCCTTGACTGATCTGCTATATTTCACAGTGCCCTCAAAACTTTTACTTCTGTTCCTGATATAACCTGACTTCCTTTTCACCTTGAATATTTCGTTTTGAGCACTACGATACATTTCAAGCTCATTTACTTCATCTGGTCACATTGAGGTGATTGCACTTGATATTTATGAGCACACAGAACATTTTCTGAGGTCTCCCTGGTCATTGTTTCCATTTCATAAGCAATGGTGTTAGGAGAGAAACAGCCAGAGAGGAAAGGTAGGCTGGCTAGAATTCTAAATCAGCTGTAGATCCCCCTTGCTTCTAGATGACCCTAAGATGAAAACAAGTGCTTTTGTTTCTTCATACGCTTCAGCATCTTTGCTATCATAGTTGTCTTATGAAAGAAATTGAAGA
>NW_004524582.1:7750772-7754706 GCF_000260255.1 Octodon degus | reverse complement strand
GATCGCAGTGAGACCCTGTATACCTTGTCCTAAATTCAAAAGTAAATATACAAATAACAAATCATGCAGAAAAATTAAAATAAAATTCTGTAAATATAAAAAAAAAATAGGAGAAAAAAAGTAACTCTTTGCCCTTGACCTCTGATTTAGAAATGATTGAAGCCTTACTTTGAATCCTTTTAGCAGGATCATCTTGTATTTTTAGTTTAAAAGAAATAAGTATCTGATTGGAAATATTCACTAGAAAAAGCAAGTAGAATAATTACTAATTTTTATTGAGTTAACTGATTTCAATACTTCTTTTTGCAGTTTTTATATGCATTTTAACTGCATTTCTATCTATGCTTTTTATTTATCTTTTCTCTTCTAGCACTGTGTAAGCCCCACTGCAAGAATATAGAACTCTCTATAAAATGTTATAGGAATATATAGAGAAACACAGAAAATGTGCTTAAATTTTGTCAGAATGATTATACATATTCATATATAATGTAATGCCAACACATTAAAGGTCCGTGGTCTCATTGTTACATGCTCAAATAAGCTTACTAGCTTTCTCCTAGAGCTAAGATTTGACTTCAATTTAAAAATGATTTTAGTCACTATCTTCTTGACAGTATTAAGTATCAAAATGTTCTGAATAAAACAAATTTTATTTAGGATTGTGATAATTTTGGTATAGTACTTATATTTAAAAAGGAATGAGGGGCCAGGGAGATAGCTCAGCAGTCTAAATTTCTGCCTAGCTAGTGCAAGGACCCAGGTTCCATCCCTGGCACCACATGCTGTGCCAGTGGTGTCCCCAGGTGCCTGAACTGGCCACTGAGACTGGGCATGGTTGCTTATGCCTATTATCCCAGAGCTGGGAAGGCTGAAACAGGAGAATCACTATGAGTCTGAGCTGTGTAGCAAAATGCTGCATCAAACAAATAAATAAACCTAAGATAAAAGTTTAAAAGTAATGAGATCACAATTATACTTGTATTTTTCAATTTAAAAGAAGGATTGATAAACTCAAGATGGAAATTGACATTTATTTTTATTTAAAAATGAACAAATGCAAGTAAGAGAACTTTAAATACTTGGCGATTTTCTTTTGCTTAGAGAAAGTTTTAATATTGATGAGGGTTATGGAAATGTCTTGTCTTGTTAGCTGTCCTTTTAAGTATCAGTACGAGTTTTGAGGATTGAGTGGTGGAGTAGGAGGGTTGGAAATTGCCTGTACCTATGGAAATTGTCTTTATTTTTAGTGTACATACAAATATATATGCTTCTTTTATTATTAAAAAAGAATGTAAAAAGAGTCCTTGAACATTCCCATATCTTATTTAATCAATAATATGAATACCATATTTACCTTTGATAAACATAAAATCCTAAATCAGTTGGCTTATGAGTATTGCCATAATCAGGGTGAGCCTAATCAGACAGTTATTTTTAAACAGAAAAATAACAAAATTTTCAGTTCTCAAAGCATTCCAGGATCCACCACTGGCTCAAAAACGAAGGTGGAAGTGGATGCAAGTGACAGCTTCAGGGAACTTTTTAAAAGAATGTTATGTTAGTGAAGGGGCTACAGAGTGTTCAGGGTCTCAATGCATAGTTATCTGCCTGTTTACAACCTCCTGAGATCTGGCGTTACAGGTGCGCACCACCCCCAGTCCCTGCGCCTGCTTGCTGATGCTTTACTCCGCTGAGCTACTTGGCCAGCCCTAGCATTAGGGAACTTGGAAGTGTTTCATTCCATACTCCTGACAAAAGATTATCTTGTCTAAATCTTATAATCATCACTGTAAGATCCTGAGTAGAGAACTCACTTGTTTTTGACAAATATCTGAGCTCTCCTCTGCAACTGTAGAATAATGATGGATGATCTTTTAAACTGCTGAATTTGTGGTAATTTCCCAGGCAGCAATAAAGAGCTGATATGAAGTCAAAGCAGAAGAGATGGCTTTTGATGTGATAGTATAGTTCTACATCCCTTGTAAATCCAAGTGCAAAATATTAAATAAAGCATTGGTATAATTTGTCCAATAGTAACATAGGATTTATTGCTCCATTATCAGCATCATGTACATATCTCACTAAAGTTTAAATTCATTTCTGGAAATGTATGTAGTGGAATGAAAGAAAATAAGGCAAGTATTAATTCTTTACGGTATTTTCATATATACTTGATTTTTAAACTCATATATATTTAGATATATTTTGGAAACCAGTTGATTGAATGGTTTTGACTTGAAGAACTAAATGAGAAACAAGGTAAGAATTTATGTCTAATATCTCTATTGGTTTATATAGTAAGTTGGCATTTTAAAATTACTTTACTCTTTACTTCTTATATACAACTAGCTTTCTATTTTTTCAGTGTAAATATAAGTAGCTTAATTCTTGTCTGTGTTGAGTAATTTTTTATATTCATTGCAGTGATTAATGATTTTTTTCTTAATTTTAGTTGCAATGATTTTTTCACTCTTCAAGTTATTGGTATTTATTATCTGTATGTAATCTCATAGCATAAAATTTTCTTCCATTACTCTCTTACAAAATTGGGTTATTAGCTTTCATTATCAATTCAGAAGCTCTTTGAGCAGTTCATGTTTGAATTTTCTAGCGATTTGTGGGACATATAACTCTATTGAATTTATAATGTTTCTTGATAGAAAATTAATGTTGATAATTGCCTTTTGGAATAGTAATGAAACAAAAGATGTCAAACAAAGAGATCACTCAGTTATTGGTTATCACTTTTATAATTAACATAGTTTATTATATTTTCTAAACCTCATAATGTTTATTTTTGTAACATGAGTGATAAGCTTTATGTGGCTATCAATCACAAAGTTGAATGAAATTGCACTAAAATCTACTGAAAGAGCTGCTTAACTTAGTGGATGTATTAAACTTCAATTGGGTCTTAGCCTTTGCGTGATGATTTTACAAGTTCTTTGATAAGAACACAGTATCGTTGATCACTCCCACAGGATTTAACACAATGTCACAAAGGAAATGATATTACAAAAGATAATGAGATAAGTGACCTATGTCATGGTGTGGCCATCCTAGGCATCCTCTGCATGAGGGACACATTGCATAATCTAGTCGGTATTTTGTAGACATTCAAACCATTATAAGAAATTGAATTGTTTAAAAAGCTCATGAAGTTCAAATTCAAGTATGCTAAATAAAATTTTTCTTTGTTTTGTAATACAACGTTCATTTATTGCAGAGATAGGTTAGTAAATACATTGCTTCACCCACTGGCCATTTTCATGGAGATGTTGACGGATGGATATTGGTTCTGAAGGGACTTGCGCATTCCCATTTAATACAGTACAATTATTGTTTTATATTTGATCACTGTGCAATAACTTACATCCCTTTTAAGAAGCTCCTAAAAGCAAAGTCATGAAAGAGAGTGCAAATTCTGTACTCTATGTATCTCAAAATGGAAAATCATTTGTTTAAATAAAATCAAACCAAGATCACTAATTGATGTATCTTTACCCTCTACACCTGCATAAAATGACTGTGGCACAAGTATGTAACCATTAAAAGTGTTGACAATAATTTAGTTGTTCTCCATGAAAACTGTCAAGTGCTATTCAAAATAGAAATAAAGATGAAGTCAGACATAATAGTACGTGTCATTATAATTTTTCAGTGTCTGGATAAAAAGCAGCTGCTAATATGTGTGTGCTTCCATTTTCGGAACATTGTAAGGGAACAGATGAAGGTTATTTTGCTTTCGTTTCTCAGCTTCTCTTTCCAAACAGACTCATGGCATGGTGATATAGTGCAGCACTTTTGTGATCTGTTGTGTCAAAGTAATATTGTAGGATATTGAGATTGGCTGTAGCACAATGCCTTTCATTCTACTTAGGCAAGTTGTTTGAGAAATATTTTAATACTAAATAAGCATGGTCTTAAACAG
>NW_004524582.1:7747935-7750672 GCF_000260255.1 Octodon degus | reverse complement strand
ATATACCCTCCCAGGGCTGGCCAGATAGTTCAGCAGACTAAAGCAGCTGCTTAGGTACAGTGCAGTGGCCGGGATTCGATTCCCGGGTGCCATGCCAGCCTCACCCAGGGAGCACCACAAGATGGCAATTGAGACTGGGTGTGGGGAGCACGCCTGTAATCCCAGCGCTTGGGAGGCTGAACACAGGAGAATCACTAGGATTCCGATCTACATAATGAGACCTTGTAGATCCTCTACCAAATACATAAAAAAGAGTATCTTTATCTTCCCAGATACACAATAAGGTATTCTATCTTTTTATTATACTACACATGTTGCTAAACCTAACACCTTAAGGGAACAGCACATAATAATAATTTAGATGTTGAAAGATCAACCTACCTAAGTCTAGCAGTTTCTGGTTCTCTATTCTCTGGAGTTTAAATTAAATCTTTAGATTTACTCTAAGATGTTTTAGGTTGAAGCAATACCGATATGAGCCTTCTAATTGTTCATTATTACTGCTTAGTTCCTCCACTGAGGAATAATAATTCTTTTATTCATGAACCACAGTGCAGCAATGTAAAAATCACTGATTTCTTACAAACTAAACTAAAAATGGTAACAGCAGAAAGATTTCCACTGTGATTCTTTTAAGAATTTGTTTTCATGCTTTCATAAAACTCTACTTCAAATAATAGGTATCTTATTATATTTATCAGTTTATAATTCATTCTAATAATTTTTAATAACTGATCAAAATAAGCTCACGATATTATTGTGAATTTATCCACACATGTATCTTTACAATTGCTTTTAAGTAAGATTTTTTTTAAAAGATCCCTACATGATTTAGTATAGGAAAATTCAAATAGTTTACTTTGGAACAACACTAAATTTGTTTCAATAACAAGAGGAACTCTGCTATAACTTAAACATTTTAGATTATTTTGTATGCCTTATGCAGTTTTCATTAAGCACAGGGTTCTAAATATCAAAAATTAATAGAATTGTGTTTCTTTTGCAACTTAAATATGAATGGAAGAAAGTGTAAGACACGCGTTCTCCTTTCACCTTATGTATGAAGGTGGGAAAGTATTTTTATTCACATAAATGAAGTGGAATCACAAAGAGTTCAAAACAAACTGCATGATAAACTAAACATGCACACATTTTTAGGAATTAGTTTTAATGTCTTGGGGTTATCTGCTGAGCCACGTTCAAAGTTGTGAATTGTTTCTCTAATAACTGCAATGAGCTGTACGAATCCATTGGTATTCCTTCAGCCTTTTCCGTTTTTCTTCAGTGAGTGCTTTGAAAGGGTGTTTGGTTCCTTTGTGAATAATGGATGAGATCACATCAAGTCTTCTGTCACTGATGACTCCCTGGAGTGTGTGGCTGTTTTCCCTTAGCAACACCAAATATCCAAAGCCCCAAATGTCTTTTTCAGGTAGAGTAATTCATTAATTAGCTGAATGTGGATCAAAGCAGCTGTAGAATGTCCCTTCCTTCCTTCCTTCCTCCCTCCCTTCCTCCCTCTCTCCCTTCCTTTCTTCCAACTTTCTTTCTTTCTCTCTCTTTTTTCTTTCTTCATTCTCCCTCCCTCCACCTCCATCCTTGCCTCTCTCTCCTCTCTCTCTGCCTCTCTCTGTCTCTCTGTCTCTGTCTCTGTCTCTGTCTCTGTCTCTCTCTCTCTTTCTCTCTCTCTTTCATGCTCATCAAGGTACAGAACATACTTAGAGATGTAAGAAACTACCCTCCTCCATTTCTCCACAACCTAACACAACACTTACATTCCCTGATGACCCAGGATATCCTCAAAAACACCTGGCATCACAACAGAATACAAAAGATACAGTATCTCTTTTTTATTTATTATTTCCAAGGAACTCCACTGTAGTTCTCTAACTTTTCAGCACAATTCAAAGGGTGACTTCAAGGTGAAACTGGGTTCAAGCTTATCAGATCATCTCAAATGACATATTAGACCCAAAGTAATAAAGGCCTCTTTGACCTTAAGACTGGTGCTTACAGGAAGTACTTTTTCTGCTTCAATTTTCTTTGAGTGATTTCCCCAAAGAAAAGAATATTCTCTGTCAACTTTTGTATTTATCCTGCATTTGTTTTTTATGAGCATAACTTTCTGCAATCTTGAAATGTACTTCTTTGCAACAAATACATGGCAATTTTTAACTAAAATAATCTTTATGGTAATACTCATGGTTTTAGCTCTCTTTCTGTTTCATCTCCAAAACAGTTAACATTTTAAATATATGCTTAGTAGTCTTTAAGATGAAAGAATGAGACAATATTCTTTAATAAGGATATAGATATATAAACATAGCTTAATTTGTAAGCTTACAATTGTGTACTTTAAGTGAGTTTAATTCAGCTATGACCAGGAATATTATGGTTTGTATGCCTCTACTTTTAAATATACTTTAAAGTGAAGGTTTTACAGCTAAAACATTATCAAATACTTGTTATCATTCAAAATGGAAGATGAATTATGTAACAAAGATGGGAATGATAGTTACAAAGAACTTCATAGGATGCGTAGATAAGTGTGATCTATAAGTGAAAAAGTTAGAACTTAAGACAACTCCTACAGATAAATAAAATTATTTAGGAAGAAAATGGTAAGGATAGCACACTGGAATTATTTTCAGTCAATAACAGCATCAGAAACTTTCAAAATTTTTCAAGGCATCATGGTGCACACCTGTAATCTCAGCTCTTAGGAGGCAGAGGCAGAAAG
>NW_004524582.1:7728219-7738220 GCF_000260255.1 Octodon degus | reverse complement strand
ATATTCACATTTTTTCTTGCCTTTTAGTAAGAAATCTATGATTTCTGGAATGATGAGATGTGGAGAGACCCATTCTGAAGGTTTCCATCATGTCAAACATTTTCCATTTTATAACTTGCACTTAAATGTAAACCACTGAAAGATGTTAGCTTTTTGTCCCTTTGACACAGTACATGAAGTAAACATCATGCAGAAAATCTTTATTTTGGCTTATGTTTTCAGAGCATACAGGCCATATATGCTTTACTAGGCAAATTTTAGTTTTGTGGTAAGACATAAAAATGATGGGACTAGGATGTGGTAGAGGAAGATTTCTCCCCTCATGGTGACCAGGGATGAAAGAGCGAGATGAGGGCAGGGTTGGGTTCCTAGCATCACCTTAAGTGATCTATTTTCTCCTACTGGAACCTGGTTCCTACTTTTTCTCCACCTCCCACTAGCACTCTCAGCTGGGAACCAATTCTATTTTAGCAATGACTGTGGAAGACATGAAAGATTCAAACCACAATGGTAGTATAAAAAAGAGATTTAAAATTAATATGTGAGCTATTTGTCATAACCCTAGTTAGGTACATGAACTTAAGTGCTATGAAATATTTGCTAATTGCATGTATTAATATTTTATTTTTTTACCTTGACTGAGGTGTTCATACAATGTAATTCTACTTTTAGTACTGTCATTTGGCATACATTCAATGGAAAAATATTTGCAAAGAGAAATAAAAAACTGTTATTCATATACATGAAATTTCTCAATTGAACAAATATGAATTTGTATGTTGGTGTTTGTGTGTGTATGAGACAGTGGAGAGAGAGAGAGAGAGAGAGAGAGAGAGAGAGAGAGAGAGAGAAATTTGCTTTGCTTTGTTCCAAGTATCTGTGTTCCAAGACAGGCCATATAGCTCAGCAGACTACAGTGCCTGCTTAAGACAGGCGCAGGCACCAGGGTTAGATCCCCAGGGTGCCATGCCGGCTTTCCCAGGGGTGCTCTGAGAAAGCAATTGAGACTGGGAGTGGTCGCACGCACCTGTAATCACAGGCCTTCGGAGGCTAAAAACAGGAGGCTCTTGCAGTAAGACCCTGAAGACACTGTACCAAATATCTGTGTTCCTTCAAAATTCATTATTGACGCCCTACACTTGATCTTAGAAAGTAGTTCAAGAAGCGTCATCATTTTGGCTTTTCTAAACACTGAAGTGACAGCACTATGCAGTAGGGGCTATGGCTGTGATTAAGCCAGAAGGGCAGAGGCACCCAAGTGGCTGTACTGCTCCTACAAAAGAAGCCTGATGCCCACCTCTCACTTCTGCAAATGTGGGAAGACATAGTGAGAAGGAGCCATCTGTAGAACGGAAAGCAAGCACTCGCTCACTGGGCGCCAAGGCAGCACTGATTGTTCACTGATGTCTCCAGAATTGTGAGGACTAATTTTGTGTTGTCTGTGGGGCACCTGGTTTATAGTAATTTGCTGTGGCTTCCTGAGATGCCTAACACACATTTATACACAGATAGTAAGTTGGAAAGTCAAAATTAAAACTCAGAAACATCTGAAATACTATTATTAGTGAACAAAGTTTTATACCATTAGCATTTGGTTAATATTTTGTAGTATTTTATTCTTTACAGTACACATCATGTTATTTACCTTTTTAATTATTTGTAAACATCCACATGAGTGGAGTTTAGAACATCCATCTTGCTGTGTAAACCGCCAGCAGTGTCGAGTTCCAGAACATCATTCTCACACCAGAAGGAAGCCTTGTATTCATTAAGCAGCCACCCTTCGTCCCTCTCCACCTCTCTGTCTGTCTGTCTGTCTGTCTGTCTGTCTGTCTGTCTGTCTAGCTCTCTCACTCTCTCGCTCTCTCTGTCCCTCTCTCTCAGAACCGGGGATTGAACTCAGGCCTTTGTGCTTGCCAGGGAAACGTTTATTCCCCTAAGCCATCTCCTCAGTCCCTCTCCACCCTTCTGTTCCTGTACAACTTCCAGCCATTTGTATTTCCCTTTACTTATATCCTGGACCAGTTTCCTAGTAGGTGGTTTGGCTCCTTCTCACTGATCGTAGATGCATTGGCAATAAAGGTGACAACCTTTGTTCATTTGAAGTACCTTTATTTCATCAGTGATCATGACCATATTAATATTCATACAAATCTAGGTATGGAATCTGTATATATAATTATTAATTTTATCCACTCTTATAAGATAAAGAATCTGACACTATAAAAATAAAAGGTGATAAGGGATGGAGGAAAGGGAGCCAAAGCATGTTACACACATGAACAAATCCTCTATGTTGAACGTAATCATTATGTGTGGCGAATGTGCACTAATAAAAGTAGCAAAGATTAGAATTTAGATATAGTTATTTTTGCTGAACAATTTGGAGAAATCATTACATTGATTTTGATTAATACTGTGGACGTGTTCTGTCCAAAATTGGGTCACACAGAGAGAGTATAAAACATGCTCAATTTTACCTTAAAGCGATTCTGATACAGTCCCATCTGCCCATCTTTATATCTAGCTATTTCATTCACCCTGTTTCTCCTTGTGCATATGTATTCTCTCATTATACCCTCAAATTGGCAACAACCAATTTGCTTTACATGTGTCTGTCTGTGAGCAACTCTAAGTTATCCTGTTATACATATTCCATATCATCTGCACCGTTCCTGCCATTCTTCCTTTCCATTATTTTCTCATTCATTGAGCTTGATTTCACACATCTAGAATTTGTTTTATTTGAGTCTTCTCCAAATCCAGCTCAGCACTGCAGACTCATTTCTTCCATATATTTGAACATCCTTTATTATTATTCACATACAAAACATGCTTTGATAACCCGATCAGACACTTTTATATTTTGTTAACCCCTGTAATCAATAGCGTTCTTACTTGCTCATTTCCTATATAATGCTTGATTGTAGCACTGTAGATTCAATAAAACTCTGACCTGCGTGAACAGCATCTCTTGATTTTCTGAAGTTTATATTTATTCTATAAATGGTCTACACAGATAACAACACTAAGAAATTCTACAAGATGCCTGTGTTTTAGGAATTTTGCATTCTGCAATTAATGTGTTTCCTTCTCTTTCAACTCTTCCACAGCCTGACCAGTGTTTGTGAATAGTCCAGGAAGGAACTTGATTCTTCACTCCCTCATCTGTTAGGCTTGGTAAATTTTCCTTTGCAGTGAGAAGTGTTACTTATCTCTTAACTAGACATATGCTTGACCAATTAGGTTTTGGAGTCATGAATTTAAGTTGCAGTTTTTGATGTAGCTTATGAACTTTTCAGTCTGTGAATTTTCTCTTGTACTTTAAACTAAAATCATAACCCAAAAATCTCTAAAATTTTTCATCACTCCTCAGAAATACCTCATATTTATTAGCTTTTGTTTGATTTTTGTTTCCTCCAAGATGGTCTTTGGCTTTTTAAAAACATATTTAGTTATTTATTTTGGTTTCTTGCTATGCAATAAATATTTTTAAAATACCCTCCAGATAGACTGTGGAATAGTCAGTGCACTATACTTCCCAAAAGGATGTTCTGTATATTTCTTAATTTTAATTAGCTATTTGAAAATAACTTACAAAAGGGGGGAAAGAGTTAATGATCCTGATACAAATCCTTAGTAGGCATTTAACACCTCAAGTTGCACTTTTTTCTTGATTATAACATTGCCATTTTATAATCGAGGAATAATACAAATTCAAAATCACAAGGAAAATTGGTCATGAAAATGTTTTTTTCTTCTAAGTTTCCATTCATTTTTTTTTAAAGATCACTTCCAGACAATCTCCCTGTGCTTTTGTTCGATACAAATCCTCCTAGGGAGTTAGTACTTGACTGCCTTTGCCTAAGGGCACAGGCATTTTCAATTATCGGGCATACTCTGTATCTCTGGCGCTAACCCAGATTCTCTCTTTGCCTACCACTTTCAATTCATGATTCATTCAGGTTTATCCTATTTAATTTGGCTGCTCCCCAGGTAATTGCCTTTTTGTATCATGTACTTTCTCAACCTACTCAACCTTTCCAAACATGCTTTATCTAATTGTCTAGCTCCAACTTCACAGAAGACTCAATGTTCTTAGGATTCTTGTACCCTAAAAATAAGCCACACTGATTTCTTAGAAAAAAAAAAGATTAAAATATTTTATTAATTTACTGGATTTAATTTCAATGAGAATAATTGGAGTTATTTTAGTAGCTATTTAAATCATGTCAAATTGTCTGAATGTAAATACTTGCCATTCTATTAAGTAGTAATAGTAATGTCTAACTTTGGACATTTTGTCTATGCCTGAAAAATAAAAACAATAATAGTATCTTAACCTTAGTGTTGTTTTGATGATTAAATTCTGAATCTGAGCATTAAGGACTCCATTTTTAGAGGCAGGAGAGATAGCTCAGTAGAATAAGTGCTTGCCTGGCAAGCACAAGGGCCTGAGTTCAATCACCAATTCTGCAAAAAAAAAAAAAAAAAAAAAAAAAAAAAAAAAGGACTCCATTTTTATCTGACTTGGTCCTTCTCTTTCTGCTCTGAGCAGCTACTTATCCTAACCTGAACACTGTAATGCATTAGGAACTGGATGGAGGTAAACTACCAATAAAGGAGCTTGAGAAAATTTTAACAAAAATCACTGTTTGACAAAAATCTTTGCTGTCGTTCTGGAAATGTGTAGAACTGAAAAGCATCGTGTGAGCAGGCCATTCGAATCACATCTGCATTATCTGGCCATGACCCTGGAACCGTCGCCTGCTGGGAGGAAAGTATTCATCAGACTATAGACGCTCTTCATCCCCCAACATGACCCAGTCCAAAGTGAGCTTTTTGACACCATGGACTCTGGACATGGGCCATGGCTCCTGGTGCTAAGGCCACATTTCAAATGCCTCACCATCATTTATTTGCATTATATTAAACTCTCCAGTGGCAAGCAGATGGCCTCGAGCTCAGTAATGCTCTGAGCGCCCCATGTGCACAGATGCACTCCCACTCAGGTACACAAGAATGGTATTCATGAAAATGTGATGCAATGTGCATGGCTGATGTTGCCAATATATTCATTAAAATATATTATTTACACAAATTGTATATAGAAAATATATAATTACATAATTTGTGATATTGCAACACTATCACATAGAGGTGTATTTATAGAGATCTAAATGTCATATTGAGCAATGGTACACTTAGAGAAGAGGATTAGGAGACAGTAATTTGAATTTTAAATTGCTTTATTTCATTTGATAATAATTTAACCTTCCTGAAATGTGCTTCTAGTTCTTGCTCTCTATTGAAATCCACCTTTCAGTGAAACAACTCCATCTTTATAATTCAGTTTTATCATAAAAACACTATCTGTATTGTTAGTTTACTTCCTATGGACAAATACAGAAGTTTTCATGGACTTACTCTAAATCTTCAAGAAGATGACAATAAAAAGCTATCCTTCATCTACCTTATTATCTTGATCACAGTGGATGTTGAATAGTTATTTAACAAATACTAAATATTGAATTCAAAAACCTACATGGCTTAAGACAAAAAATATATAATCATATAAGTACTTGTGGTTGATTCAAATTTTTCAGTATAGGAAGAATTAGATGATTAAAAGTAACTTTTTATGTATTTAGCACAGGGTCTACAGGATCTCATGTAGATCAGACTTCCAGTGATTCTCCTGTTTTCGGTCTCCCAAGCACTGGGATTACAGGCATGTGCCACCATGCTCAGTCTCAATCACTGTCTCAGCACGCTCTGGGGGGTGGGGCTGGCATGACAGGCCCTGGAATCTAATCCCCAGCCCCTGTGTCTGCCTAAGCAGGTGCTTTAATCCACTAAGCAATCTGGCTGGCCTTAAAAGTAACTTCTTCAAGGAATTATTTTCAACATTCTTTCATTATAAACCCTAAAAACACAAGAAAATCAATTATTATTTGTCATTCAGGGGGAAAAACTAATAATGAAAATCTAATGTGTAGATTTGTACTACCACTTTTCTAACACTTCGTACTATGAAATATAGAACTTAAAGCACTAGAATTCAGTCTAAAAGTGTCTTTGCAGATCCCTTGTTCTCTTGTCTCTCAGCCGGCACCGGCATGAGTAGAAAGGCTACACTTGTCTCCTGAAATTTCTCAAGGGGGAAGAAAGTCTTAATTACCATAGAAGTGTGATTCAAGAGACCATAGGGACCATGAAATTAAACAAGTCAAATAGAAACGGGGTTAGAATTGAGTTGCCAATTAAAGAACTGCACAATGAACTTTGAGATAAGCTGTTCTTTTCTCCCATTTTGCTGAAGCCATTTTCCTGGTGAGTATTATGACTTCCTAATTAAATGTGATCAGAAGACACAGTAAAATTCTGCTACATGTTACACACTGTGATATTCTCAACACAAAAGAAAAACGTGATCACTTCTTTGTTGATTACCCTACAGCGTTCTATGTCCAACTCTCGTGTTAATCAGAATCATTAGTTTCTAAACCAGTTTGAAAGGAGGTAGGTAGGGAAAGATAAATATTGCAAGATTTCACTTACAGAAATAGCAGAACTGTGGTAACAAGACAATAAGGATAATATCGATTATGGAGAATAAGTAGTTGTGTATCAGATGACGCAATTTCAGATATACAAGCGGAATAAATTTTGCGATTTATCACATAGCAGGGAGACTATACACAATGAAACAATTTTATCAGCACAAAAATGAAAGACAAGTAGATGTAAACATTAATTAGCTTAATTTAAATATTTAAAGTTTCATAAATTGATGTTAATAAATTTCCTTGTATTAATTAACATAAGCAGGTACAATTAATATTGACAAATTTAATATAATATTAATTTTAAAAAGACAATCAGGTAGTTGAAGGATTTTTATGTACAGAGATAAAGAGGTGTAGGAATAACAAATAACAACACTTTATAGAAAATAAAACCTTTATATAGCAGGAAATACAATGTATTTCACAGATCAACAAATAAGTACTCAGAATAATATGAGTTTTGTGTATTCATGTTAACACATTTCAATAGATTTTAAGGATATATAGATATAGATATAGATATAAAGCTAGCTCACTGGCAATAAAATAAATAATATATAAAATAAAATTCTTCTAAAATTACTGAAAAGTTTACTACATACATGGCACTGTTTAAAAATATACATTTTAAAACTATGAGAAAATTGAAAATGAATGAAGAGGAAAATTAATAGAAGGAATAGAAAATAGGCAATACATTGTCCATCTGTGATGCTAATATGCTCTTTTTAAAAATATACTCCTTATGTTGATGCTGCTTTATGAAAATATTCATGTGTGCTTTGATAAAAAATATAATTTTTAGTACACATATAGTGGTGCCTCAGTTCATGAACAGAATCTTTTACACAATTCTGGTTAAGATGCTCACAGTCCTGTTCCTCATACAATGTGGAGATTGTAAGCAGAAGGGAAATTTTACCAAATATTTCTGTTTATGAACACAGTTTTTCTTGAACAGAAGTGTTCACAAACTAAGGCATCAAAATACAAATAGTTTAAATGTACACATTGTCATTTAATTAACATCTGTATTGGTCAGCTTTCCCGTTGTTGGGAAAATACTCCAGCAACCTCTCCAAGAGGGCTTAGAGTTTCAGAGGTTCGGTCAGAGCTTCAGAGTTCAGCATGTTACAAGCTAGAAATATCAGGTCGAAAAAGTGTGGTGGAGCAAAGCTGCACATCATGGCAGCTGAAGAGAAGAGGGCTAAAAAGAATGCCAGAGAAAAAAGAAATTTCAAGGCGGTTAAATATTTAGGCAGTGGCATAACTATTATTATGGGCCTTTAGTTGCATTTATGTTGAGAGTTAAGAACAAATAATCCACCAGGATGATTTAAAATATTTTGAGATTGGTGAGAAAAGAAGTGCCAATGAAGCTGTGGACTGCAAAAGTAGAGATGAGAGGATCTCCCTTAATGGGAAGGAAGAAGAGTTTGAAAAGAGTGGCCTAAAGGCAACGCAAGAAGCAGCAAGTCTCCACCCTCTGCAGCCTCAAAACTGCAAAAGTAGAAGACTTTGCTTTGAGTACCATATTTCAGAATGAAGGCAGCAGCTACCTCAGGTTCCAGAATGTTGCTGGCATAGAGAACATGTTCCTTGGAATCAGAGTCAGGGTGCTCAGCCATCCAAGCCCTCGACTCCTACAGCCAAGAGAGAAGAACACCTGGCCACTGCTGAAGATGGCATCAGACCTTGTCATCATCCACATGGCATTGCTTTCAGGTGCATACAAATGCAAGAGTTCTGAGGACAAGATTTCAGAAGAAGGCCTGGGAAGTCAAGCTGTGTGCCTCAGAGAGGACAGTGCATGGAGCTTTAGTTGAGAAGCCTATATGCCGTGGAAAAGCCAGAGGTTTGGAAAAGCCAGGAACTTGAATCATCTGAGGAATACTGCAAGTAAGGAGCAATGCCAGACCAAGAGAGAGGCCATGGGAGGTAAAATCAACAGAAGTGTCACAGAGATGGTGCCACATGGAACTCACAACTCATCACAGATTGCCTCAGATGATGAACATGGAACTACAATACTTAATGTTTGTCCTTTTGGCTTGTGGACTCACTTTTGTCCCAATTCTTGGTATCCTGTTGTTTATACCTTTTTTACTGGTAATGTTTTTCTTGTGGCATTACAGGAGCTCACAGCTAAGAGTTTGCCTTAGATCTTGGTGGAGACTTGGAATTTAGACTTCTCAGCAACGCAGAAACTGTAGGATTTTTGCAACTTTTTCATATGGACTAAAAGGCCTTTTGCATAATGATGTGCATGAGAGGTTGGGGGGAAGTGATAGAATGTTACAGTTTGTGTCCAGTTGTCCCCAAAAGCCTCACGCAGTCACATTATGACTTCTAGAGTTAGTAGTTGATTCTTAATCCAATCCTGGGACTGCATGTGCATGTGAGGGCTACACCTGCCCTGGTGCAGATAATCTGCACACAAAGGAGAGGAGGGGAGAAGTTTTCTGGTTGCTTCAGCTGCTGGTCCTCTTTACTCTTTGTTGTCTTCCAACACCAGGAGCTGCTGCCCTCTTCCATGTGCTACTCTGCCTTGCAGCCAGCTGATTATGGACTAAAACCTCCACTAATAGTGAGCTAAGTAAATCTTTTCTTCCTTAAAAAAATAAAAAAGAGAAAAGAATGTCAGCGAGAGAGGAGCCAAGACCAGGCAGTGTCCCCACGGTCATATCTCAGAGTTCACCTAGACACCCAGAAGTTTGGCTTATGGATCTTCTGGGGTCTGTCTCTCAAAGTAATAAAGTTGACAATAAACATTCTCCACCGCAACATCAATGGTGACTTATACTTCTTTTCTTTCTGTAAATTTCCACCATTCTATTTTTAAAAGTAACATATTTAATATACCCAAATTCCAGCATTGGATGAGTGTACTCTTAATTAAATAGCATATATAGCCTTACTAATATTGCTTTGTCAACATTGTTTTGACTTTTTTCATAACATCATAATACTGAAAGTGTGAAACCTCCAAAGGTCCTTGTATAGCAACTCTTCAATTACTTCTTTGCATAATTTGTTATGAAGTCATTATTAAGCATTATACAGTAGATCATTTCATCCAGTAATTATCAATTAGTAGTAGAGTATAGTCAAAAGCAGCTAGTTTTGATTTTTTGTCAAAGGGCTATCATTTACTTTGTATAGTGAATTGAATGAATATATACACATATATAAGTATCTGTATTTAATATTTGTATTAGCACCATTGTTGTTATTTTAATCCTATTTTGCATGAATCAAGTCATACAGTGACATTCTTGAATAAAAGAACAGGGAGTCAACTTTTGAGATTTCCTGTGTTGTACAATATTTACTCCCCAATCCTAAATGCATATCATGTACAAACTATTTTTTATAAATCTTTTTGCAATAGTTTACTTTTCCCTACAAAATCACTTGTACTCTAGAGAGGCC
>NW_004524582.1:7721111-7727649 GCF_000260255.1 Octodon degus | reverse complement strand
ATACATAAAAAAGACAGATTAAAAAAGTTGTTTATGCCTTTTGAAGTTTTCTGAAGAAATGGGGAATTACATTTCAGAGATCAACTCAAATATGATATGTAACAATATAATTTTTTACTAAAAAGCAAAATCCCATTAGAAAACATATTTTGAAAGATTTATCAAGACACAACAATTACTTTCTAATTGGACTTTGCAAAATTTAAAAAGAAAGAAATCTTGCTAAAGTCTTAAATATGTAAATTTTTCTTTTTCTTTTTCTCTTTTTTTGCTCTGAATGCCTTCAGGGAAGGTTTGGCTGGCTTGAGTTGTGGGGATCCAACCACAGCAACCTGAGCCTGACTGTTTGGTTGAAGCAGCCACTTAAAGAACTGAGCTAAGGGGCAGGCCCTCAAATATGTAAAGTTTTCAAAAACTTAATATCGAGTCATATAATTTTGAGCTATTTTTAAATTGTTAGTTTATTATTTTCATAGACATGATAAATAAAATAATCAATAATTACTACATTAGTGAAATTTAGTTATCTCCTTGACCAGACCACCCAGTGTTCAAGTTTTTTATTAAACATGTCTCTCTATGAGAACCTTTTGCAGGGAAACAACATTTATATTAATAAACTGGACAAAAGATATTGGCCTCCATAATATAGTGGACTTCACTTGATCAGGTTAAGACCTGAGCAAAACAAAAATGCAGACCCTCTGTGGAGTAGCACAATCCTCTCCCTACCTACCTGCACACCTCTACAGTGAGATGCCTTTGGTTTTCTCTACATCTGGACTCAGGATGAATTATTTATTAGCTCTTCCAGAGTTTCAGTTCAGGAATGAATTATGCCATGAATTTTAGTTGATTCATTCACCCTATGAGTCTTGGGGTATGTGTGTTTCCATAATTGCAAGAAACATTTCATTGTAAGACATTTCTTTCTTTTTTTCTCACTATCTATACAGAAATCCTATGAGCTCTAATTTTTTTTAGGAAACACTATCATAGTTGATAACAGTAAAAATGTTATATAAGACTCTTGCACAAACATGCAGTAAAATCACTGTAAGTAGTTGTATAGAAGTATAATTTTATGCTTTCAATTGTCTTAGGTTATCTTTCAGCTGAATTAATTTTAATGTGTGGCTTATAATTTGCTGTGCATTCCATTTCCTTGAATATATTTTTATAAGGAACACAAATTTAAATTAAAATATCTCGACATATCTAAAATATTTGATATTTATGTGTATGAGCAAATAAAATTACACATATAATGTTCAAATTAACTTATAAAGAGCTGGCAAGATAGCTCAGTGGACTAAACACTTGCTTAGGCAAGTGCAGAGGTGAGGGTTTGATTCCTGGGCCCCATCCCCAGGCGTGCTAGAGTCTGGGCATAGTGGCACATACCTGTTATCCCAGCACTGAGGAGGCAGAAAACAGGAGGATCAGTACCAGTCTGAGCTGCACAAGGAGACCCTGCACAAAAATACAAAAACTTGTAAGTTGCAATGAAATGTTAGTCATTATTTATGTCATCTTCTACTCTTTTGCCAGCACTTGAATAGTAGGACTATATAAGTATTCAGCAGGTAGCATACTAGATTAAAAGCACATGTACAGTCATCTACACACATATATGCATTAAGTAGACGGGTAACACACAGAAGAGCAGTAACATAATGATATGCCATAATATAAAATTTTAAAGAAAATGTAATGAGAAAGATTATTAAGTAGAACCAAGAACAAAATCAGTAACAACAAAGAACACTTCCTCCATGCAGTCCGAGGTATATCATTAATTAAACTTTCATTCAACAAATACTTGTTGATTACTTTCTTCTCAAGAGAAGTTTTAAAGTTGGCCAACAATACCTTCAAGAGTTGTGTACTTTAATAATCATTAATTATTTTACAGTTAGAAATGCTGAAGACTAAGTAAACCTTCTAGATTTCCAAATCTCATTGATATTGTACAATAGCTACCTAAAAGAAAAGAGAAAGGTAAGTAAATCAGGCTAGTATTCATCCACATCAAAATAGCATCTACTTTTGAGCTTGCAGTATAAAGGTGATAATTTCCATCATCCTCAGTTCTTCCTTTTTTCCCTGTTGAAAGAGAAAAATTCTCTTCATATACTTGCTTTCTTAAAGGTTTCAAAATTAGCTGTATAATATTTATAATTTAGGTCCTATTCTTTTAGAAATTTACCAAATACAAAAAAGGCATCTTTCACAATGTAATATTAGCAGTTTTATACTGGGTAGCAATTTACATTTTACAATGCTGTCATGGAAGATGTTTTACATAACACTAGTATTTCAAAGATTTTCTTATTTTAAAGTTGCCCGCATTGTGCAACTTTAACGAAGTACTCTCTTGCCTTATATTTCAAACAACTTAAGTTAGTATAATTTTGACAAATTTTAATATTTCATTATATTAAATTCTGAATCTCTCTGTTACACATTTTATAGGAGTATGCCTTAGGCTATAGAGCACCTGATGGAATAGTGTCAAAACATGATGGAAATAATTAGAATAATAAATGCCTTATTTATTTTCCATGACTTCCAGCCTTGCAAGTTATAAAATCATATTTGTTCCATGAAATTAAATTGACATATTTCCCAAAGGTAAGGAAAATCATTTGAGGGCCGAGGGAGATGGCTCAGTAGGATAAGCGCTTGTCTGACAAGCTCAAGGACCTGAATTCAGTCCCCATTTCTGCCAAAAAAGAAAATGATTTGAAATCCGCTAACACATATATTGTCATAACACATAAAGACATGTATAAATATGGCAATATACATTTGTATTATTCTAATATTTTAGAGAAGACATATTTCTCTCAAAATATTTCAGATTTTATACTTTTTCTACATTTAAACCATAGTTACACTGTCAGTAGCACTTTCCTAAGCAGAATTTTTGTTTATGTCCAATATACACGAGTCACTTAACACTGAGATTTCTTTGAGAAATTTGGATTATCAGGTGATTTCTTTGTTGTGCAAATACAAATGCAATGTGGCTTCTTATTGCAATCCAAACATTCTGTAAGCAGAAAGTGTACGGAATTGTTAACAGTGTAACAGCAAAATAAGCTGACCTTTTAAATCAAAACAATACACTCAAAAATAATTATAAAAGTATAGTGTAATGTAGATATAAGGCAAATTGTAACACTATGTATAAAACAATATTTATAAAACAGTATTAATTTTTTTAAAAAATGCGGGTGAGACTGTGGGGAAGTATAAACACTTCTACACTGTTGGTGAGGACCTAAACTGGTCCAACAACCCTAGAGAAAAATATATAGGTTTTTCAAAATACTGATTTAAATGTTCCATGTGACCCAGAGTTTTCCACTCTAAATATCTGGCCCAAAGCTTAAAAGTATCACACTACAGTGACACCAAATATACATGTTTATAGAAGCACAATTCATAATAGGTAAATCTTGGAAGTGGTGCATTTGTCAATCAAGAGATAATGGATAGATATGTGGTATCCAAACATAAGGGAGGACTACTGTTACATAAAGATATGCTGGAGACATGTGTAAAAGAGTATATGCAAGTTGAGAACAAAATATTGCATGAAATAAATCAGACATATGAGCTTAAATATGGCATAACTTATTTTATATGAGAAATGAAAAATATAAATAATTTAAAAGGCAAAATAAAATACCATGTCCGCATCTTGTACAGCAATTAACCACTAGGAAGAATGTACGCAATGTGTTATTATTGAAACTGTCCTACCAATTTGATTTGAAACTGTCTCATTGCTATTTGTTTATCAATAGAATTATGGGAAAAAATAAAAATAAAATATAGTTTTAAAAAATATACAAAGGCAAAATAAAGATCAACAATAAAGAAAACAAGGACACAGAATTTGTGCATGGGAAAGTAGTCTAGAGGTGAGGGAAGGTAGAGAGGGGAGAGAAGGATAGAAATAAAAAGATTTAAGATGTGTCAAATATATATGAACTGCAAACTGTGTTTATTTCATGGGCAAAATAGAATACCTTTAATAGATTTTTTCATAAGGGTAGTATTTACAGGATTGTGAATGATTTTCAAAATGGTTATGTACATATGTTTAGAAAATTAGTACCACTGGAAAAATTAAATTATATCTTTGAATTTTAAGTAGTCAAAGTAATTTTTTTTTTTCCCGGAAGCGGGGATTGAACTCAGGCCCTTGCGCTTGCCAGGGAAGTGCATATTCCACTGAGTCATCTCCCCGGCCCCTGTTTTTTTGTCAAAGTAAATATTAACTACTGGATATAGCACGGACAGCAGGGAAGGCAACTCTATGCCTCTTCCTCACCTGTACTCTGCAAGGAGAAGTCCCTCCTGATTCAGCGTGGATTGGAGTGTGGGCAACGTGTGTGTCAGACTTTTTTATCCTAGGTTTCTGTAGTCCGCCAGATTGTTGCTTCTTCTCTGTTTTCTGGAGTTTGCTTTTGGTGGTTTTATTCAAAAAGTAGCTGCTTAAATTCTTATCTGGGAGCAAATGGAGCAATGGGGCTAAAGTCACTGAAAGATGTTTGATTTTTGTGGTATATGTGGCAGTTTCTCTGGGCATGAGGGATGTACAAAGCAAATAAAACAGGATGGACAAAAAAAATCCCAGAATGCTCCAAACCAGTGGGGCAGGAATCATCTTGTCATGACTCCCCCAAGCCTTCAGCAATCCATTGTATTTGTTCATTCAGGAATGTGTAACACAGAACTGATAAAGGAAACTATATAGAATTTGGTAGATATCACCACTTCCTTGCCCCCTGCTCCCAGAATACTTGCTTAGAGTAGTACAGGCAGGAAAGACCTAAGTATTGGGAGGAAGCCCTAACACTTTTTAAAGGTAGAATTCTGGCTAGTGCAAAAGGGTTCCTTCTTTTAAGGGTTACAGGAAACCCTAGACACTGAAACTTTATTAATATTGGAAACATTTTTTTGGAGCAAATTCAGCTTCAGGAACTGCACAGTTGAAAGCAGGTGGCGTTCCACCAATTACCCCAGTTCCTTCCATCGTAGCAGCCTGGCCAAACTGTTGGAGGACTCAGGACATAGGGGAACTTGGACTGTAACATCCTGTAACTCAGTTGTGTCCCAAATTTACTGATCAAGGAGATTATGGGGCCACAGAAGAAAGTGATCGATGATGTACAGTGTGCCTCTGGAGAGTCATATGGAGAGAAAACATTCTCTCAGGCTTTCACAGAAAGCAAATTGGTCAAGCAATGGCAGTGACTCAACCACATGGCTGACACTGACAAAGGATCTAAAAACTGTGGTACAGGGTTTCAGGATAAATCCTTAAGAGATTTGACTGACCTTATCAGATAAAAAAGTTGCATTTCTTGTTATGTAGATCTTGCTTTATCTTGGTCTTAACTATCCAGCAGAAAAATAAAAAACGAGTTTTAAAAAGTAAAGCCACATTAATATGCTGAGCTGTAAAAGGCTCAAGTCAACAACTCTGACATTGCCAGTCCTATGGATAACCCACTACTATTATGGACTACGGAAGTATATAGGATTATTTTGCTCAGTTCATGCACCTACAATATTTAAATGGCAATGGAATATCCATCTCTGACAAAACTAAACAAAGAAGGGGATATAAGTGAAGGATCATTTTATATCTGCATATGCAAAATAGGATAGATATACAGTTACTTTCTCTTAATTCAATGAGAAGAAAGACTTGTGCTAATACTGCTTGGGCAGGATATCATGTCTGCATCTTGTACCATGAAAAACCACTGCCAAGACAACAATAGGCAATGTATTAGTTATTAAAACTGTCCTACAAATTGGTTCTGAAACTATCTCATTGCTATTTGTTTTTCAATAAAATTAATTTTAAAAAAAAGCTTTCACTTGTTGGTGGCATCAATTCCAAGGTTCCATTGGGCATCATATTGGCAGGTCCTGGAGCAGTTCGGGTACCAGCTGGCACCGGAGCAGGAGGCACGGTGCCTCTGTTGTTTATGCCCACAGCGCCTCCCATACCATCGGCCCATCCGTGTCTCTTGTCCTCATGCATCAGGGAAGGTTCCCTTGAATCCTTCCTGCTGTCACCGCATCATCTCTTCTTGCTGCCACCGCATTTCTTCTTCATGGTGCCTACGCTCCTTTTCCTTCCTGAACTCCAATTGCTTTCCTTTTTGGACCTCTTGGTTACGTACCTCTTCCTTTCTCCAAAGTTCTTGTAGGCATCTCATCAAATCCTTCCTCATCAGCATAACCTGGTTCTCATGGTGAGCAGCCTCTATCTGCATCTCCAGAATTCAGGAAAATGTCCACAGAAGCCCCAGACAGCATATATACGATTCAGTTATATCCCACAAATTACCCTTTCATGTGCTAAAGACATTTTCTCTTGGAAATTTTCATTTTAGTATATCTTTTAAAAAAATCTTGTTTTAAAATGCCTCCATCTCTTCCTTGGAATGGATATCCTAGAAATGACTTTTTTGTGTTTATGATGTTGCTGTTCACAGCTTTTCTTTTT
>NW_004524582.1:7715633-7721011 GCF_000260255.1 Octodon degus | reverse complement strand
GAGAGAGAGGCCAGCTCAGCCCACCAGGGGGCGGGCTGGCTGGCATGTGGCGCTGGGGGATTGAACCGCGGTCCCTGATGCTTTTTGCTAAGCTTGTTCTAAGTAGGTGCTTTAGACCACCGAGCCATCTCTCCAGCCCTGTTCACAGCTTTTCTTGATAAGCCTAGTCCAATCTTGGGACTGCAGTTGCTGTATGCTGAAGGTCTGACAGTAGCTCTTAGCCTTGCCTATCTTAGGTAATTTTTTTTTTTGTTGTTGTTTTTGTTTTTGTTTTTTTTCAGAACCAGGGATTGAACTCAGGCCCTTGCGCTTGCCAGGGAAGTATTTATTCTTCTGAGCCATTTCCCCGGCCCCCTTAGGTAGTTTTTTATTATTTCATTTTTAAAATTAATTTTATTGAGAAACAAATAGCAATGAGATAGTTTCAATACCGATTAGTAAGGGGCTGGGGAGATGGCTCAGTGGAATAAGCGCTTCCCTGGCAAGTGCAAGAGCCTGAGTACAATCCCTCGTTCCACCAAAAAAAAAAAAAAAAAAAAAAAAGATTAGTAGGACAGTTTCAGTAATTAATACATTGCATATTGTCATCTTCATAGCGGTTTTTCATAGTACAAAATGCACACACAATATCCTGTCCAAACACTATTAGTACAAATCTTCTCACTGAATTAAGAGAAAGTACCTGTCTATCTATCCTATTTTTTATATATAGACATAAAATGGCCCTTCATTTATATCCCCTTTTTAGTTTAGTTTTAGCAGAGATGAGTATTTCTCTGCCATTTAAATATTGTAGGTGTGTGAATTCAGCAAAATAATACAACATAGTCCACCAGTCCATAATAGTAGTGGGTTATCCGTAGGAATGGCAATGTCAGAAGTTGATGACTTCAGCCCTTTACAGAGAGCAAATTGGTCAAGCAATGGCCATGACTCATCCACATGGCTGACACTGACAAAGGATCCAAAAACTGTGGTACAGGGTTTCAGGATAAATCCTGAGGGGTGTTTACTGACCTTGGAAGACACAAAAGTTACATAAGTCTTACTCTATCTTGGTCTTAACCATCCAGCAGAAAAGTATAATATCTTAGTTAGTTATACTGTGCATTTTTTATTGGTGTACCATGATTGATTTATCCCTGATACCTTAAATTTGGAGTTTTTCTGAGAAATGCAGCAATAATACAGCATCAACTTATTAAAATACATTTTAAGCCTTTTCAAGAAAAGTAGTTGCTAACTTTTTGGTGGGTCAAGGAGCTTTTACCAGTATTATGTAAACCACCTCTGAGATTTATTAGTATATTTTTTGCATAGATGTAATCCACAGTGTTGTGTTAGTCCTATGGTCCAATCTATGTACTTACGCAATATTAAACTGCATGGTTTTATTCTATTTAGTAATAAATTTTTTTTTTTCAGAAGCAGGGATTGAACTCAGGCCCTTGCGATAAGTAATGAAATCTTTAGTGATAAGATATGCCTTTGTAGAACCTTGTTCATTGTGAGAAAATTCCAATTAGAAATTAGTATACCAATTCTTAATTAATGTTTACATTTTACGATATTATTGTCAAATTTAGTCATCATTAAGCTTCAAATTCCAGAACAGATTTGATGATATAAAATAGCATGTCATTATTACACTTCAATTTCATTATATGATAGTAAAATGTAGAGTTGAGCATATTTTTCCTTGTAATTTGCAGTTAGTGAGATTTTTCTCTACTGGTTTTCCTATGAGCATTTTCCAATTTTTAGATGTTAGTTTTTCATTGTTATAAAAACTTACTTTGCTGTTATACATGCTGATAATATTTTCTCTAGTTGTTTTCATTTGCACCATTCCGTTTATATACAATGGAGCACTATTCTGCAATAAACAATGGTGAATTTGAAGTGCTTGTAGGTAGATGGGTGAACCTCAGGAACTCTCTCAGCTGCTTCTCTTGTTCTGGAGACACAATACTCAATTAAGAGAAAGTAGGGTTAGGATTAACACCCACAAGTTAAATGACAGGATTATTCGACTCACACTTTGCAGAGGTTTCACTCATTGTTGCCTGGATCCAAAGCAGTGAGCCACGGCCGAGGGGGTCCAAGTGGAAAAAGTGTTCACACTGGGACAGGCAGAAGGGAGCACCAGCAAGCCTGCTGATCCCTTATGCTATCCAAGCTTTAGCAGATCGATTCAGCCACACGCAGGAAAGCTAACTGCAACCAGTGTAATAATTTAGAACCAGGCATTTTTAATCCCTGGATTACACACCCTAGATTGAGCCAGTTCCATAAAGCCCCACCTATGAGTTCATGGAGCTTTGGGTGACTAAATATAAATACTATATTATGTTAGATATTATATATTACAAATTATTGATTATTTATTACACACTACATATTATAGATTATATATTACATATTATGTAATATAGACATATATATAGATAAAGATATAGATATGGAGTTAGAAATTTAGACATAGACTACTTTGAGTGAAATACAAATACTTAAAGTAGCTTTCTGTATTAAAGATGTGAGTCTGTCCTAGGCCCACACACCATGCCTGATGAACCAGCAGTTAGCATGAGAATCAGAGCTCCTATACCACGGATTTTACTAGAGGCCCCATGACGTGTGATGTGGTGAGGTCTCAGAAGGCCAGACATCATTTTAACTGAGGCCACTGACTGTAGGAGTAAATACTAACACAAGTACAAAATTAGTTTCCCATCCTAGCTAGAGCATGGCCGTGGCTGTGTCCCCCACTACTCTGCTCCCACTGTCTCCCTACACATCCCATGGAAAAGTTCTGTGCTTCAATAAAGAGTGAAAAAATATCACAGATCCCTGATCCTAGTCTGATAAGAATGCTAACGTTCTGGACCCCCTGCCACCAGAAATTCCTGTTTCTGTCTCTTTTACCTTTTGTCATACCCTTGCCCAGGTGAATGGAGAATATGTGCCATAACCAGATCATAATGGTGTGTGAAATAACCAGACATACAAGATTAAATATTGAAAAGTTTTCTCTTATATGAGAAACACAATATAAAGAAACAAAATAAAGGACAGATAAGAGGAAGGAAGGAGAGCTTCTTCAAATGGGAAGGTGAACAAGAAGTGGATGGGGAGAAGGCAAGAAACAGGATTAAAGAAAGAGAGAATCACAAAAAAAGGAAATAGAGCTCTTTAAAATGGGAAATGGGTGAAAAGTTGAGGGGAGCAGGTAGGGCTAGAAAGGGAAAGCGACAGAAAAGGAATTATGGTGTGCCGTGTGCATTTGCACACTCCTCATGATGAATGTAATCATTGTGTGCTGTAAATACACACTAATAAAAATACATTTAAACAAAAGACAAGGGCCAGCCAAATAGCTCAGCAGATTAAAGCACCTGCAAGCAGGCGCCGGGGCCAGAGCTTCGATCCCTGGGCCTGCTGTGTGGACCTCGCCCAAGGGACACACTGAGACAGCAACTGAGACTGAGCGTGGTGGTGCAGGTCTATAATTCCAACTCTTGGGAGTTTGTAAACAGGCGGATCACTGTGAGTCCAATCTAGTAGTGAGACCCTGAACACCCTGTAGATCCTTCCCTAAAAATTAAAATAAATAAATAAAATAAAAATCAAAATAAAATAAACAAGAAAGTTGTAAGAAAAATAATTTTCTTAGTTTGATTCTTCAAATGTATCAAAGCTTGTCTTTATTGTATACATTAGGAAATATCTGCATGTATAGTTTCTTTTCTATTGGGGGGTGGGGAGCCGGTATTGGGCATCAAACTGAGGACCTTATGCTCCAGTGCAGGTACTGAACCTCTGAGCTAAATCTCTAGCCTTGTCTGTTTGTATAAACAAATGAAAGGATTCATTCTCTTAGATTTTCCCCATTTTAGGACAGTTTCAGAGTTTGTATCTGGTGTGAAATTAGAATTCCATTTTCTTTATTAATATGTCAAAGTACTTTTTACCCAACTACTTATTAACTAATTTATATTTCCTCAATACATTTGCATATCTTATGCCAATTTTTATACATGCTTTGATCTGTTTCAATATGCTCTATATTCTTTTTCTTGTCTGTATTTATGTGTCAGAGTGATAACTTGTAATTAATGAAACACAAATTTCCAAAGTATATTTCAGAATTCATCTCAACCTCATAACAAACCTAAGCCTGAGTTTCAACATTTTTTAAATACAGTAGAATTTACCTTAATGGGTTGTAATGATTTTTTTTTTCTTTCTTTCTATTTTTTTTTTGTTTTTTTTTTTTTTTTGTGTGTGTGCATGGTCTCACTACACAGCTTGGACTCATAGTATCAATCCTCCTGTTTTTGGCTTCCCCAGCACTAGGATTACAGGTATGAATCACCACACCCAGAATTGGTGGCCAGCTCAGCACGCCCGGGGATAAGGCCAACATCACGTGTGGTGCCAGGGATCGAACCCTGGTCCTTGTGCTTGCCTAAGTAGGTGCTTAGTCAACTGAGTTATCTCACTGGCCCTGTAATGATATTTCAATAAGAAGATTTTTGCACAATAAACACTTTAAACAACTAAGTACATATATATGCATCCACTAAGTAAACATGTTAAAGTTGAAAGCTAGTAGTAAACTCAACCTATTTTTGCTGTATGTATTTTTTTTTCATAGAACTTTACTCCAAGTATTTTATTTACTTAACCTCTTCAATTTTCCATTGAACCACTAACTGATGACTGACACTGATGGCTCCTAAGATTTCCACATGTACTGCTCATGTCTTTGTATTAGAGATCAGAGTATTGAAAACTTCATGTTATAGGCCAAGTTGATTTGAGAATCAATACGGGGGACATAAAACATTAGCTTCACTGATGTATTTTTATGATATATAAACATTGAATTTCATGATATTGTCTAATTTTGAGTAATGCATATTTATTTTTTGTATTTTTTTAGGGAAGGTTCTACAGGATGTTCAGGGTCTCACTACTACATCGGACTCATAGTGATCTGCCTGTTTTTAGCCTCCTAAGAGCTGGAATTACAGGTGCGTGACACCACACCCAGTCTCAGTCTTGGGCTCAGCACACCCCAGAGGTGGGGCCAGTCTGGCAGGCCTGGGGATCAAATCCCAGGACCCTGTGCCTACTTGCTGATGCTTTAATCCACTGAGATATTTGGTTGACCTGGCAATTTTATTTTATTTTATTTTATTTTTTCAAATTTTTTTTTCATTTTAATGAGAAAATAAAATAGCACTGAAACAGTTTCAAATCAGATTAGTAGGACAGTTACAATAATTAATACACTGCATATTGTTGCCTTCATAGTGGATATTCAGAGGACAAGATGCAGACATGATATCTTGTCTAAACAATATTAGTGCAAA
>NW_004524582.1:7692802-7707308 GCF_000260255.1 Octodon degus | reverse complement strand
TATATGCTTTTTTATATATTAATCAATGTTATGCATCTTTATTTTTGGGTGCTGGTCTCACATCTCTGTTTCAGTCTCATGTGAAAAAATGTAAGAGATTAAACTGCCAGTTTGTGAATGAAAGCAATGAGTAAGTACTATTCAGTGCTGAAAATTCCTCAAATTTTGTCCAAATTTTATAAATACTGACTTTATTAAACTCTTTTCAAGTTATCCAATTCGAATAGACTTTTGTTCCATAGACCTAATTAAAACTTATTTCAAATTTAAATTTGTAAATTCCATTGCATAATTGAAAATGCATTATACATCCCTAATGTATTGTTCCTTTGACATTCTTACTGATGTCAATGGTTTTGTTGTTGTTGTTGCTTAAATACCTTAGAATATCCAAATTGAGAAAGTAATCATATGTAGCTGTCTGAGTTAGTTTTTTGATATGGTAAAACAAGTACTACATTTTATTTATAACTTATTGCTACTCAGCTCTTTTCACTATTTTCAAAAGTGAAAGTGGTATAAATTATTTTTATTTTCTTTAAAATTAGAAAATGAGAAGGTGTTCAAATATAACATTCCAATATTGTATAATATGAATTATCTATTAGGTGTATACTAAGTGGAAAATTAAATAATATAGCTGCAGGCCTCTGAACCACTTCTTTTTGTGTCCTTGCCTCAATTTTATTTCCATGATTTAACTGTAAGTAACTCCAAAGAATACTAACTGTGAAATTGTATGTCTTTGACATAGTACTGCCAATTTTTCATGTAATAGAAAAGAATATGTATTCAGGTTAATTTAATTAAAATTTTAAACTGAAAAATACCCACAAAAATTCAAAATAACATGATAGAACGACAATAATAGTAATACCCTTGCATATTGTTGTCTTCCAATTAGTTGCTCAGAGCAACCCTTCTTTCATTTGTATGTGTGAAAACCTTCCATCCCTGAATTATACAAATCTGTTTTTTCTTTTATATTTCTGTTTCCTGTGCTTTCTGTACTATATGCAAATAAATTTTAAAAACAAATCAATAATTACTTACTTGGGAGCAAGAACATCTATATATATTGAATGACCCACACATTTCTATTTGAATAAAGCTTAAGTAAAATAAAGCATCAACTATTGGTAAGGTTTTAGACCTTCACCAGATAAATATTAAGTTATAGTACATTGATATTAGTGAATACCACTGATATTCTGCTGTACAAGATTTATCAATATGATTAAGACCACATTCTTACTTTTGAATAGCTTATGTAAAATAGCAAAGACTAACATATAAACAGATACAAGTATGTTTTATGATAGGAGTGAGAAGAGGAATTGAAAATGAAAACAATAAGGAATACATAGTTAATTTGTTTTGGCTTCAAACTTAAAAATACTAATCAATTGAATTGTGCACTCTTGTATAACATAAAATATTTTTGATAGGGATTTTTATATAGTATTAGAAAATCTAGCTCAATATTTTTAAAAGCAACCAAACAGTTCTTATTGTAGCAAATGTAGAAATATTAGAGGAAATAAAGACAGACCAAATTCAGATTTTTTTCACTTTCTACATGTATTGAAGTTTTGTGAACTCACACTTAGTGACCCCGTAATTTTTTTTCAGCTGTTTTCAAATTTTCTCACTGTTATAAAATTTTTTGCACTGTTCAACCTTCAGTTTACTTTTTTTAAAGAAAGGTTTTGGATATATTTGCTAAGAATATGACAAAGAATGCTGCAAAGACTACTCTGAAGGCATAGTTCCATTTATACAAGTTCGAAGCTTATTCTTCAGTATTCTGTAACTAGCCCATGACATGTAAGTCTGCCAGGAACATTTACAGTCACTGCTCTACGAGGTCTCCTTTAGGCCAGACGATTGTCAGTTTAAAGTAGTTCTTGAGTTCTTCAAAAATCAGAATGTCTCTTACAAAGCAAAAAAGAGAAATTGGAAGAAAACAATTCTGAGCAACAAAATCAAGGCAGGGTGTATCAACCCCTGAATTGAAATTATACTATTCAGTTACAGCATGGTAACTTGCTATTGGGAAAAAAAATTAAAAAACAAAGAAAAGAGAAGAAAAGAAACCATATCTAATGATAAATAGTAAATGGAACAGATAAAAAGATGCATTAAAAATGAAAAATCATCTTCTAACACAATCCACAGACTTCCTTATTTTGATAAAAAGACCAAACACATTCACTGGAAGAAGAGCCTCTTTAATAAACGATGCTAGAAAAACTGCCTTTCCACGTGCTGAAGACTAAAACTAGACTCGTGTCTCTCATCATGTGCTAAAGTAAAATGGTCCAAAATTCTTAATTCTAAAACAGAAACACTAAATCTGCTGGAAGAGAAAACAGGCAGAACTCTCAAAGATATAACTATAGGCAAAGACTCCATGCAGAAAACCCTGATTGCACATGAAGTATAACAAAGAATCACCAATTATTAATAAGCTTTTGCACAGCAAAAGAAATCATCAATAGAGTGAAGAAACAACTTACAGAGTGGGAAAAATCTTTGATAATTTTTGCTCATATAAAGGACTAATATGTAGCATAAAGAACTGAAAAGTCAGACACCACAAGTTGAAAATCAATTTGGATTCAGTCAACAATGCTGAAATGTAATTTTGTCTTCAATGACTTTTACATGTTAGAAAGCTGATTTCTCCTTCCTGTTGAGGACCTTTGATAGAAAACAAATTATTTAAAATATTCAAAATGTACATCAGGCATTTATCTTGGAAGAAAATATATGTGATTCTAATAGAACAGAACTGTATAAGTAAAATAGGTGTTTGACCACAAACAATCTCACTTTCAAGCAAAATTTTTTATATATTCAAAAGTATTTTTGTTAAACCCATATTTTCCATGAATGGAATGCAAATTCTTATGTTTTTTGAAAAGAAAGATAACCCAGAACCCCTACTTTTGATACAATTAGATCCTAGGAAATGGAAACCACTTAAATCTATAAGATAGTTATTGTTCCAGTGAAAAGAAAAATTTACTTTGCACTAATTCCATTATGACACTAGTGAAGCCCTTGTACTGAAGACTGGCATTTTTTTCAGGCTTTGATTGATACACATAAATTCTGATTAATGTAGTAAGTACCATATGAAAAACAAAACATTTGAGAGTAAAACATTAGTATATTATAAATTAGATTAAGATGTGATAAGTAAGAGATGAATTGAATTTTATATTATATACAATGCTTATTGAATAAATAAACCCATATATCATTCTTTCAAGTGAGAAATATTAAATAATTTAATATAAAATGACCATAAATACTTTTGTTTCTATTGGAGCTTTTAAATGTTCAATAGTACATTTAGTCTTTTTTTTTCAGAAAAAAAAAATTAAAGGGCTGGTCAAATAGCTCAGTGGATTAAAACGCCTGCAAGCAGGCACAGAGGTCAGGTTTTCAATCCCAGGTCCTGCCATGCTGGCCTGCCCCAGGGGCAGGCTGAGAGGGCAATTGAGACTGGGCCTGGTGGCATGCACCTGTGCCCACAGCACTTGGAAGGCTGTAAACAGGGGGATCACTATGAGTCTGATCTAGTAGTAAGACCCTGAACAACACCCTGTAGACCCTTTCCTAAAATACAGAAAAAAAAGGAAATGAAATTTAATGACTTAATTTTGCTTGTTCATGGTTAACCGTCTTAAGTTTACCATATTTCTGAGCCACCCTAAACATGCTCTTTATCTAGTGACAGCTGAAGGAAAATGTCTGATAAGGTACAGTTATGTTATATTTAAATGCAAGTCCTATAGCTCATACAAATACAAAGCCATAGCTATGTTCTCAGGGTAAACATTATATAATAGCTTTGGATAATAAAATACTGACTATACAGTTTGCAAAAATCAAATAACAGCTGCCTATGTTGGTCTTCATGATATGCTCCACTGCAATTTTCTGTCATGAAAATTTCAGTTAAAAATGTTCACCATTCTACCAAGATATTTTGATTCAAATAAGTATGACTAGATGGCAAGTTCACTTTAATGGCAGAAAGGTGTAAATTCAGTCTAAAGAGTTAAGATTTATTTTGATGCAATTGTCTTTTCTCTCTTTCACTTTTCTTCCCTCCCTCCCTTTCTTTCTGTTTCTTTTCACAAAGTCTTGCAATATATTTTAAGCTCATCTTGAACTGTGATTCTCCTGCCTTGGCCTCCCAAATAGTGGGATTACTGGTATGCACCACCATGTCCAATTCTGACAAACTACTTGTTCATAAACCATGTAGAATTGAATTTTCAATTAATAAACTATATATAAAGTACAGTGAATGCTGTTGTAGTTGGTGTAATCATGAAGATTCTTCACTTGGGTAAAACATTTCTCACCATTACATTGGCAACGGCATGCAAAAGGCCTACTGCTTTGCCAGGCCAAGACAATCACCTCACCACCGTGAGCCATGAGTAAATGGCTGCATGGATGAAGCTTCATCACACAACTCACATGCTGCTAGAAAATCAGACAGCAGATATTTCCCATAGCAACTAGCGCTGTCAGATATGACCATGTATGAGATAGATTTTTCTGTGCTTGTTGAAGACATGTTGGCAAACACTGACTAGCCGAAGTATAGACAGATCATCATGGAGTTACTGATGCTTGCATCCATTATGCTGGAAACAAATCCTGAGCTAGAATTTAAATACAAAATAAAGGTGGACAAGCTGGTGAAAGAAGCATTTCATGAACTGAAAAAAAGAAAAGTGTCAATGAAAAGCAATTGAAAAATAAGATGACATGACTTTCTTTAATAATCCTATCACTTCCTCCTCATTCCAGGGGGGAGAGAAAGAGGAACGAGAAGCTATTTGACAAAGATTGTGATGAATTTGGTGAGGGAAGGAAAAGTCAAGCCAAGCAGTGAAGACTCTTGTCTAGTTAGCAAGGGGCTCTATTTTGTTCCTTTAATTCTTTTTTTCATTTGTTTGTTTTTTTGCGGAATTGGGGATTGAATTCAGGCCCTTGCACTTGCCAGGGAAGCTCTTATTCTACTGAGCTATATCCACATCCCCTGTTACTTTAATTCTAATGTAGTAAAAAATATTGTAAATGATTCAAAGAAGAAAACTCCTAGCAAGAATCATTTAAAAGGGCTTCATGGAAAGTATACATATCATTATTTGTTTCTTCCTTAATGAAGTGAAATTTTTCAAGATTCTTAGAAATTACTCTGTATTCGTGGTTCATGTATGCTAGATATTTAGATGAATAAATATTGCATTATTGAATTATATGACTCAGAGAATTATTGGTCTTTATCAAATTGAACATCTACAAGTAGTTGTATCATAAATTTTTTTCCTAAAAAATACTAAAAAAGTTTAAATTTGCAGATAATATTTCTTTAGCTCATTTGTGATAAATTATAATCCACCAGACATTTGTAAAAGCTTTTCCTTTTTTAGAAAACTGGTATTACCAAGGTAAGACTACAATTCTTCTAGAACATATTCTCTAATTTATGAACTAGATATTTGTCAAGAAGAGCATACTTAGCGTCATTTGAAATTTATTTTATTTACTGGTTTCCATATTTCACACAAGACTGCCACATATATGTTCTGTGTGGTGTACTGCAGGGCACCACACAGAACATATACATTAAACCCTTATGCAACTCTATGAAAGCTAAATTAAATAATAAAGTTAGTGAAGAAAACAGATTTGAGGCAAACTACCCTTTCAACTGCTATAAAGTTTCATTGTAGTCTACTTATTAAATGCTTGCTTGTTACATAAAAATCTGTTTGCTAGATATTGCATAGAATATTATAAAATATGATGCCTCCTTAAGAAAGACATTTGTCTTTCTGAGAAATTGCTGAATAAAAACATATTAAATAACATTAAAAAGTTGAAACGCATTTATACAATAGTTTGTAAAAAATCGATGCAACATACATTTAAACATCATGAGCAGAGTGAATAATTTGATTTTTTGGAAGAGGTCAACAGCTTCAGCTGATTTTAGAGCCAAAAAAATTCTTTAACGGTTAGATGGCATACTTTTCAGGATTCTCCAGATTAACTGAAACAATAGATGCAATAACATGTGTGAGATACATATGAGAAAGTGAGACAGAAAAAAATATTGGAAACGCTCGCAAACCTGAATTTTCCAGGACAGCTGGCAGACTGGGTAGTGGTCCAGGGAACAATGGATACTGAACCTCACTTCTGAGTGCAGTACAGGGGCCCAATTCCTCCTCCAGGAGCAGATCACGCAAACTAATCGGGCAAGATTGAACTGTACTGTGGAAAATGATCCCCATTACTCAAAGTTTGCTGACTTTCACTTAATGATTTCTAAAAACGTCTTTGCAGCAAGAAGTAGACTGATGTGTGACCAAATATCTAGGTACTTAGGCCTACGCAAGTAGACAAACACTTGTCCATCACAAATTATACATTTTTAAATAATTTGAGGAATATTTGGCTGAAAAGTTTGTCTGATATTCAGCCCAAATTTGAACTGCAATCTATTATCTCAAAATTGTGTCATTTTCTTATATGAATAAAAAAATTGCCATCTGACAACATATACTTTTATTATTATCTCCTTTGAAAATGAGCTTTTATACACAAGTTTTGTAAAGAAATAATTTTAAAATATTTACAGTGCCTGGATTTCAAATATGTGATTTTTATTTCTCTATACTGTGGTGCTTCCCCACAACAATTCAACTCAGCTATACTGTACTACCCACATAAAGAACTGTATTCTCACAGACTTTTATTCGTAATTTGTGAAAATCTGGTGCCTAACATTATTTTTTTAAATATTTACTAGATGATTTTATTTTATTTTATTTTTAAAGAATAAAAAATACTGGCAGAAAAAAATAACAACATTAGAAATAATACAAGATTTCCCTAAACAAAGTAATAGGAATTCAGCAATAGTTGCTGTAATACATGATGCCATCTTCAAGTTAGCTGTTCAAATCAGAAGATATAAATCTGAAAGATTAAGTTAAAGAAAGGAAACAATAGCAATAACAAATAAATTATAAGAAATACAAAAGAAGAAAGAAAAAAGAGAGTAAAATAATTTAAGCATTAAGTGCTCCTTTCAAAAAAATCAGCAGAAATTGACAATACAATTAAAATCCTCACAAACAAGTCTTCTGTTCAACATGTCTTTCTCTATGCTTATGTCTTCAAACAAATTTATCAAGATTTTCTTCCAGCAAGTCCAGTGCTTCTCTGTGTTTATACCTAGGTCTTTGATTCATATTAACTTATATAAATACAGGATGAGAGAAATAGTCCTAGCTTCATTCTTCTGTGTGTAAAACCAGCTATTGTAGAACAACTTGTTAAAGTGGCTATTTTCTCTCTAGCATTTCTTTATTGACCTTTGTTGCTAAATATTTTTTCTGCTTTTTATCTTACATCAAATACACGTATACATTACTACCATTTCATATCCTTTCCAACTGAGCCGTACAGTTCCAGTTCAATATCTATATGACTTTTCTAGCCATACCATACCAACACCGAAGGCTTTCCCTAATAAATTCTCAATTCTTTTGTTTTTTTAGGGGTTTCCCTGAAAAGAATCAAAACTTTATGTTTTTGTGTTTCCTAGGCCTTTCCAGCCACCATGCCTGTAAGGACAGAGGTGTTTCTTAGGGGCTTTTGCCGACATTTCTTTATTGAAGACATACACCTTACAATTACTTTCTCACAGTGTCTATGTGCTCTAAGACAGTGACAAAAGAAATAAGGGTCAACTTTGGATCTGCAATATTATTGATCTGTGTAATGGACAGAGTTAATTACATCTCTTAGTACTATCACTTTTCTATCCTTTGTCCTCACCTCTTACCTTCCTGTCAAATTCAGTCCATAAAATTGTCATAAGCATTTTGTCCAGATCTCTGTCAACAGGGAAAGGACCAACTCATTTGTCTCTGCTACTTCATCTGAGACATGTTCAGCATGGTTGTTTGGTGGAAAAGAAGTAGAGACCTTAGTAGAGACCTTCTCTGGATTTAGCCCCTAGTTGATATTGTTGTAAGATATGTCTAAGGGGTTAATTGCTTTATTCTCAGTTTGTTCCTATAATCAGAATCTCTGATACTTGGTACCTCCATGGCTTTCTTGTGGCTCAGGTGAGTTCCTGACAAAAAGTAGTTAAGAGATAAAGAAACCATTTTCTTTCTTACTTTTGTTTTAAATTTTAGAGACAAGGTCTTATTATTCAGTTCAGGATTCCTTAAACTCACTTTGTAGCTCAGGCTGGTTCATACTCACAACCAATCTCCTTACTCTGCCTCCTGTGTTGCTGGGATTACAGGAGCCCCACTATACCCAGCAAAGAAGCTACTTTCTAAACAAAAGTACCAAGCATATTTAGGGTGATGTTTGGGGAGATGAATACCTTTGAATGATCTTATATTTTCAAGAAATTTTATTTTGTCTCTGAGGTTTTGTACTCCACGTGCTAGGATATTTTATGATTTGGCTCCTTGCTAATAATATGAAAATTGGCAGTGATGTGAGCTTGGTATGTAACTGAGTGTTTTACTGTTTGTCTTAAGTAGGCAAAACTCAAGCATACTGGATATGCTGGATATGTTCAATCCCTGGCACTGCCAAAAAATATGATGACTTCAGTTTCTTCAAGTGAAAGCCCTTGGCAAACTGTTCATTTACTTTGCATCAAGCCTTCATATTGATAAATCAAAGCAAATCAGTTGAGCTCCATAAATATCCTTTTAAGTCTAATGTGATGACACATTATTTTTCTCTACTTAAAATGATCATTTGACCATCATCATTTCTTTTTGTGGTACCAGGGATTGAACTCAGGAACCAAGCAGGCGCTTGTTCTACTGAGCTGTTTCTCTGAACTTCATCATTTCAAGTAGTATTGCAAAAGTTTATTGGAATGAAATTGATTCCTTCTATTATGCAAGAATGCCTGTATTTAATTATTTATTCATGACTTAATAAAATATGCAGAGAGAAACATCTATGAAGCTGTTTGTATTAAATAACAGGAATTGAATTTAGTTAGTAAGACATGAGTTAGAGTTTGGATGAAATGCAAATTTGGAATAGAAGATGGACTTTTAATAAGAAATGCTTTATGAAACTATGAAAGTTATAAATGTATGACAAGCACACTTTCTGCATGGCATAAATGAGTAACCAACTCACTTTCCACTTTCTTTGATTAATGTACAATTGAAGGGTAACAAGACATCCCTTAAAACATAAAAATATACATTTTGTGATTGAAAAAGTGGGAGATTATATTTGGAGGCTGAAAAATAACTCAAAATGGGTATAAAAAGTGCATGGAGCTATACAAAGACTTGAGGCTGGTGGATAGTGGCCCATATTGCTAGACCAAAGCATATGTGATTAGTCTCAAGTGAGACTAACAATACACACTTTTGAGTCAGCCTATCAATACTAATACAAAAGTAAAGTTGTAAAAACTTTTAAAAGGAGAATAAATATATTTATTTTTAAATTTATGTCATCTTAGTATTTTGTATACAATGCATACTAATGATTAAATACTAATCATTAGAATACCAAATAAATTAATTTTTAAAATTCCCTTAATAGTACAATAGTGAAATTTTAAAGCAACATAATATTTTTTTCACTAAAGATCCATTCTGATAACATAACATAGAAAATTTTTAGAAAATATAAAAGATTGACTTTTAATCTAGACTGTCTGAAGTAGAATTTCAGAAAAGAGATCTAATCATATCCATATCAATATTTTCAGCATTTTAATTTTTTCTAAAATAAACTGCAATGCAACTGTAGAATAGCAATAGATTCAAGATACATTTTTGAACTGGAAATAAAATATATTGACAATTTTTATAACATTTGAGGTGTACTGTTGTATTGATTATGACCAAGTTGCTGCCATTAATACAAACTGAAAATGTCACAACCAACACAAGAAGAGAAAAGTATTTTGAATGGTAAGAGATAAATTCAATTTTAAATATATGGACATTTTAAACCTAGAAAGACAGATCAAACTTTTTGGACATATTAAGCCATAGACTAATTTTATGATTTCCTTACATAGCCACAATTACAGTTTTTTAAAACATATTCAACATAAATGTCTTAGAGCTTCGTTGCTTTATTTAAATGGTGTTGTAGTTTGTAAGATATTTTAATGGAAGTGTATAACCTTTACAACATTTTACAGAAGGCGTATATACATAGGTACGTTTATGCTGTATGTTTGCATTTTCTCAACACCTTTTTAAAAAGGGTGTCAAAATCAATTAATTTCATGGATATCTGACTTTCACATCCACTCCTACCCCTTCATACTCCACTCTCACTCTGCTATTTCCTGCCAGTAAGAAGAAATTAATTTCTCATATAATGTTCATTCTAATTTCAAATGTCACCTGGATTTACACAAAACCAATACTTCTGTCTACTGAAAAGCACATAATTTCTGAAAAATTCTTAAAATATCTCTTTCTATATGTTTGTCTCATGCTATGTGTTTGCTTTATAATTCCCATGGTATATACTTCCAAAAAAATGAACTTAAAAAGTTCATTAAATTAAAAATTGATATTGAAATTAATGCTTTAGAAATTGCAATAATTTAAAAATCTAAAATATTGTGAGGACTTTTTATGTATATATTAAACTCATATATTTCTAAAATGTTATCATGATGACTTTAAAGTATTATGGACATAATTCAGTTATATAGACACATGAAAATAATCACATATATGTATAATAGGAAGACATACAAGGATGTTTAACCTTACCTTTATTTTTTATTTATTCATTATTTTGCAGAATCGGGGATTGAACTCAGACCTTTGCACTTGCCAGGAAAGTGCTTATTCCACTGAGCCATCTCCCCAGCCCTATCCTTATCTTTTAGAACAGTATTATAATACAAATTTATTATAACCATTTTTTGGATTTCATCCTATAAAATTATTTCAGCTACATGAATATGCTTGGAATAACTTGCTTTTTAAAAAGCATTGCCTAGTGTTTAAACACAATCTGTGTGTGATAGACAGAACTTTAATGTTACTCCCACAATCCCAGGTCCCTCTCGGGTAACTTTCTATAACTTCTTTCCCATAAGGTGTAGCTAGGCCTGGAGATATACTAGGATAATATTTTTATAATTCTGATACTAAGAAGTTGATTGAATTAAGTGGAGTTAGCCATGTGCTCTTAATGTAATCCACTTCATTCTGATAAACCTAGGTTATTTTTGTGCTCAGACTTTACAAACTGAGGCTCCCTATGCCAAGGCTATGTAGTAAGGAAATGTCAGTGGCCTCTAGAAAGTAAAAGTAGTCTACTGGAAGGAGAAACCTGGCCTCAGTCTACACAAATGAAAAATATTATTTTTTTCTCAAAGCCACAGAATTTTAGGGAAGATGAACTTCACAAAAGAATGTATCCTAAATTACACCTATATTTCAGCCTTGTGAGACACGGATTGGAAAAAAAAAAAAGCATTCTGCATTGCCTAGATTTCTGAACTAAAATATTGCTAAACAGAAGTAGCCACATTTTGTAGTGATTTCTTACAATTCAAGTAAAACTTGGATATCCTAGCTGTCTTTGCAAACACTGGGACACATATGTCAATGAATATTGACTGCTGTAGCAGACTGAAAATAAAAAAGTAAATCTTCAACTTCAAAGGTATACATGAAAGCTACACTTTTGTTTCGTCATATAAAAAGCAAAACCAGGGCTAGGGAGATAGCTCAGTGGTCTAAGTGTCTGCCTGGCAAGTGTAAGGACCAGAGTTCTATATCTGGTACCACACGCAATGCTGGACCTTAGCACGTGGTGCACACAGCTGTCCCCAAACCGGGTGTGATGGTGCATGCCTGTAATCCCAATTCTGGGGATGCTGAGGCAGAAGGGTCACTATGAGTCTGAGCTGTGAAGAGAGACACTGTACCAAATAAATCAATAAAAGATTTAAAAAACAAAAATAAATAAGCACAATCAGCCACCAAAAAATGTACCTCACTATCTTGATACATTCCATGTCCTTCCAATTTTAATTTTTTCTGTTCTGGGTCTCTTTTTTTGTAATAATTGACAAAATTAATCTCAGAAAGAAAACAACCAAAAGAGAACCAGTCCTAGCCCAGGCCTGGTGAGTGTGTGGGAGAGCATCCGACTACCCTGCGCCAGCAGGACCTACTACTGGTCCCAGCCCAGGTGCAATGTGGGTGAGACCCTTAGCTACACCCTTGGGATGCCCTCCAACACTCTTCAGCACCTCTCCCTCCACCCCCATTCACTGAGTAGGAATTTCTGCTACGTACCGGGAACCCCAAGATCCAGTCTTAGCCCAGGTCCTGTGAGTGTGTGGGAGAGCTGCCTCTCTTCCCTAATCCACCCTGTCCCCTCGAGGATCAGCAGAGGCCTGGCATACAGTCCTGGGGTGAAACCCTGCAACTGCAAACCCTTCAAAATGTGTAGATGATAGAACCATCCAGTAGTCCAGGAACAGAAAGTTTTGCCAGTGGGGCAAAACAGGTTCACCCCCAAGGGCAGCAGCAGGAAGGAGATGAGCACAGCAGCCAGACCAAAGCCAGGCAAAGTTGGAAAAGTCCAAACATTGTAGATCTCCACCTGAACCTCAGTACGTGCTAAGGTTATAACTGTAACAAAGATCTACAACAAAGGTCAGAAGACAGTGCTATACAAAATGAAGAGAAGAAACAAAATGCGACCTCAGAACCCAAGCCCATCTGTAACAAGTGCAGAGGACACTAACACAAAACAAATTGAGAATCACACAGCCAAAAACAATGAATCAACAGCTTCTGAAATAAAGAAACAGCTGCAGAAAGGTATAAAGGAATTCAGCTTGGAAGAAAAAAAGAAATCCCTGTATTAATAGCATCTGCACTGAAAAATCAAATGCAGAAACATATACAGGAAACCCAATGCCCACCCAGAACAAGTGCAGAGGACACTAGCTCAGCTCAAATGCATGAATTAACAGTGTCAATAGTAAATAAGCAACAGCAGAAAGTTATAGAGGAACTCAGAGCGCTATTCTTTTCTGAAATAAAAAAAAAAAGAATTCTCAAAACTGATAGCATCTGAAGTAAAGAAGCAACTGCAGAAACATAGGAAGGAAACCCAATCTGAAAAAAACACTGCAGTTAAAGAATTTATAACTGCTTCAAAAGAAGACATTGATAAAAAAAAATAGAGGAGCTTATAAAAATGACAGATTCCTTGAATGAGCAATACAGGAAAGAAATAGATGGCATAAAGCAGAGTCAAAGAGATATAGAGGAAATTAAAATCTCAATCACAAGCTTGCAAAACCGTTTAAGTGAAAGTGAAGACAGAGTTTCAGATCTTGAAGATGCTGGTGCAGTTAGTGAAAAGGTAAGAAGGGATCTCTTAAAAACAACAAGGATGCAGGAAAGAAAAATCCAACACCTGCAAGATGATGCAAAGATGAACTATGTGAGACTAATAGGCATCAATGAGAAAGAAAGAGTCAATACAAACGACATTAAAAAAACTATGGGCAGAATAGCAGAAAATTTCCCAAATTTGAGGAAACAATCTGACATTCAGGTAACTGAAGCATACAGCGTGCCAAGTAACCTCAACCCAATGAAAAACACACCGAGACATATCATAGTCAAGAATCCAGAATTTCAGCACAAGAATAATATACTGAAAGTCTCTAGAGAAAAGAAACCAATCACTTTCAAAGGAAATCCCATCAGAATTACAGATGACTTCTCTTCACAAACCATGAAGATAAGAAGAGCATGGAGCAGAGTACTTCAGGTCCTCTATGAAAACAAATTTCTGTCCAGACTACTATACCCTGCAAAACTCTCTTTCAAGTTTGATGGAGAAATGAAATAGTTTCATGAAAAAGAACAGCTAAAGAATTTCGTGATGACAAAGCCAACCCTACACAGGCTACTTAAAGATGTTCTAGAGATGGACCAAAATGATCAGAACTCCACAAATGAGATCAGAAGCAACCAAATAAATAGGGCAAGCAATTAAACACAAGGCAAAAAGGAGCAAACAACCACAGAAAAATAACATGTCAATTGTAAGTCAGTACATCTCAATTCTAATCATTAATGTAAATGGACTCAAATCACCAATTGAGAAAAATAGACACAGCGGATTAGGAAACAAAATCCAACAATATGCTGTATACAAGAAACACATTTAACTCATAAAGACATTCACAGGCTAAAGTCAAAAGATGGAACACAATAGTACATGCCCCAACCCCTCATAAAAAAGCAGGGGTAACAATCCTATTCTCAGACAGTCTCAACTTCAAACAAACAATGATCAAGTGAAATAAAGAAGGCCACTATATACTGGTTAGGGGAAAAATTCAAGAGGAAAAGGTAACACTTATAAATATGTATGCACCAAACACGGGAGCACCCAA
>NW_004524582.1:7674737-7675363 GCF_000260255.1 Octodon degus | reverse complement strand
AGCTGCAGTGAAGTACTTTGCCAGGTCTTTGAACTCTAATAAACAAGCCAAGCTGTGTTTATGAATTCCCTAAAATAGACAAGTGAGATGCAGCAACATCTCAGTGTGCCAAAATGGATTTGCAGGTAGTGGGCCATTCTGCGCACTGCCAAAGAGCCTGCATTTGCTAACTCTATTTGCAATGAGGGATAGGAGATCTGCCTCTGAGCTAAGCAGGCACAGTCCCTCACTTTCCAACATGCATAGATTTATCACTTTTTTGTCATTAAAATGAAGTCCATTAGGTATGTTTACTTCACCAAAAAAAAAAAAAATGATGTATTTTGAACTGAAGTGTAAAAAGAAATCACCAAGAGATTATCAACTCACTAAATAAGTAAAGATGGTGCCATTTTCATTTTGCTGAAATAAAAGCAGCAGTTAAAAGTAGAAAAATATTCTAGTCTAACTGGGCTCTCCAATGCAACTTTAAATAGTTAGCATAAATTCATTTTTCATAAACCTTAATATTTTGATGATGTTATTTCAGAATATGTGCTTAGTTCACATTCATCAAGGGCCAGTTTTTAACTACAGCATATTTTGTGCATTACTATAGGCAAGAAATTTAGGAAAATCAGATTGGC
>NW_004524582.1:7671434-7673067 GCF_000260255.1 Octodon degus | reverse complement strand
TTTGAAATGGCATCAAGTATGAAAAGGTTCTTTAAAGACTTCTCTAAATACAGCTTCCCTAACAGAAATGGAACACCCATCTCTGACAAAAGAAAACAAAAAAGGAGTATAAATGAAAGACCATTTTGTAGTGAAAAAAAATATGTGTATATACAAAATAGTATGGATCAATATACAGCTATTTTCTCTTAGTTCACTGAGAAGAAAGATTTGTACTAATACTGTTTAGACAAGAGATCATGTTTGCATCTCATACTGTGAATAACTACTATGAAAACAACAATATGCATCGTATTAATAATTGTAACTGTCCTACTGATCTGTTTTGAAACTCATTGTTTTTTCTTTCTCATTAAAATTAATAAGAAAATTATTGAAAAAAATAAATTGGGTCCTTGTGGAAAGAGGCATGTCATTGGAGACATGATCAGGAAGGATATATCCAACTCAACTCAGCTCCTTCGACTCATCTTTCTCTTCTTCTTTCTCACCATGAAGTGAGCAGCGTTCTTCCACCAGGTCCTTCAAACACTGAATTTCTGCCTTGGAGTCAGAGACATAAACACCTCTGAAACTCTGAGCCTAAATAAACCTCTTTGTAATGTGCAAGTGTCAAAAGTCTGGTCCCCATGATAGGAAAAGTCACTAATACACTAGGCTTATACCCTCTCACTCAAGTGCATACTCAAACCCATGTACTTAGTAGGTTCACAGAAAGCAATTAACCAAATTAAACCTTCACTCATGACTAAAACTCCAAAAAATATATATACACATGTGTTTCAGTACAATAAAGGTCAATATATAGAAATCCATAGCTTATACCATAAGCACTTAGGAAATCCTGAAAAATTTTACTCTATCATTTTACCTAAAGAAAAGATGAAGTCTCTCACTATTGCTGTTTAACATAAAAGTGGAAGTCTAAGCTATAGAAAAATTTAAAATTATGTAAAATAAATAATACAAACCAGGAATCAAACTCAGGACCTTGCACTTGCCAGGCAGGTGCTTGTGCTGCTGAGCTATGTCCTCAGCAGGACATATAGGAAAAGTAACTATCCCTATTTTAAGATGATATGATATCAGATGATACATAGAAAAACCTAAGGACTCAGCACTAATAACAAACTCTGGCAGAGTGAAGCAACTAATTTAGTTAGGTAACAGGAATAAAACAAAAATCAACATGTAAAAATTGATTTCATTTTAGCCCCTGAAGAATAAATTATTTAAAAAATTCCTATTCACGATAAAAAATAAAAAGTAGCTTTTAGAAATAAATTTAATCAAATGCATGATAGTTGTAAATTATAAACATTGACAGAGGATGTTAAAAAGAAGCAAATTAAAAGATATCTTGTTCGTAGATTACAATAGTTAATGTTAAAATGGTCACAGTATCAAATGTCATTGAAAAACTCAACAAAATATCTATCAAAATTCCAATGTTCATCGTAATAGATTTGAAAATAAAATCTTAAAATCAATACCAATCTTTGAAAATGCAAACAATTCTGAGGAAAAAAGAAATAATAAAATGATTTCAAATGATATATCACATTTCCTAAATGTTAAATCTATAAACAACTGAAGTAATCAAAATTTTACTCATAATTTAAATTTTATGTGA
>NW_004524582.1:7666518-7667439 GCF_000260255.1 Octodon degus | reverse complement strand
ATTCTTCAAACTCTGTCCTGAAAATGAAAAGCAAGTATCATGGATAAAGTAGTTCCTAGAAGCTATCATTACCTTGAGACTAAAAGCAGACATGGACTTACAATGAAAAACAAAAACAAACGAACAACAACAACAACAACAACAACAACAACAAAAACTATAGGCCAAACTCTTTATTGAACAAAAAATAAATAAACCTTCTCAACAAGCTAACAAATATGACATGCTAAGAGCGATATTACAAAGATCATTCATCATGACCAAGCTAGCTTATCCCAGGGATGCAGAATTATTTAACACACAGATGTCAGTAAACATAAAACATTTCATCAAGAGAGGCATTAAAAATATTACCCATAATTTTAATACATGGAGGAAAAACCTCTGACAAAATTCACCATGAATTTAATGATATTAATCATGACAAATATGCATATAAAGACCTTATCTCAGATTGATAAAAATAATTTGAACAAACCTATTGTCAGTGTCATGTTAATTGTGAGAAAACTGAAAACATTTCCTGCAACATAAGATAAAGACAAAGATGTCCACTCTACCTGCAGAAAGTTTATCCAGAGTAATCAGGAAATGAAAAAAATAAGAATAATATGAATAATAAAGGCATAAATCAAATAGCCTTTATTCGTAGATGATATAACATTTTATAGGCAGTATATTAAAACTCCACCAAAGTCTTCTAGAACTAACGCTCAAATTCACTAATACAGCAGGACACAAAAGTGATAAAAAAAAATTGATGACCTTCCTATACACTAACAATCAGCCCAGCAAGGAAGAAACTAAGAAAACGATTTCATTCACAAAGCTTCCAAAATGTAAATAGCTTGAAATTTGCCTAAATAAAGAAATGAAAAATCTGTATAATAAAAATATTGTAGTCAAAATAAGATTGAAAAG
>NW_004524582.1:7665779-7666418 GCF_000260255.1 Octodon degus | reverse complement strand
ATATAATGACTAAGCTATTTTGCAGTAAAAAGGTTGTTTCTTCACACTACCTTACATATAATCTGCCAGAAATATTATGAACAAGTGCAAGTTTTGGAGTAGTTTCATTCTCAGATGTGGAAGACAGAAAAAATATACATCAAAAGGAAAATAGAACCATTTAAAAAGTCATGGAGTATATGAAAGTAGGAACAGTGCTTAGAGGGATCAAAAATTGTCAAGATATTATTTTCCTAATGAATGTAATTATATATATATCATAAATATGCACAATAAAAGTTATATAAATCTTTATAATCACATATATACATAAATATTTTTAATACAATACCAGCTACTTAACATATAAAGGAGCTATCTGCTTTTGGAATATTTAGGTCTAATTATCTATATAATGAATCAAGATTATTTGATATTAAATATCATGTACTATTTTTTAATGTGTGTAAAAAGCTATACATCTAATAGAATCAATTTAGCTTTATCATGGGAATATATCAGTATAATTTTTAAAAAACTGTATATTAGTGAATGGATTTTAGTATAATGTGCATTCAAAAAGCAAAGTTAGAGTGTTTTAGAAATGTCATCTTCAAGAAATCAGCAGGGAGCACTGGGGAGATAGCTCTGTGGTCTAAG
>NW_004524582.1:7662911-7664141 GCF_000260255.1 Octodon degus | reverse complement strand
CCAAAATTAAAGAAGGAAAGTTCTACTTAACTCACAGTTTATGGAGATTTTAATCCATAATCAGCTGTCTCCAAAGCGGGGTGTCACAACACAAGGAGAACAATTCGCAACATGGCAGTGGTGGGAGAAACAACAAAAGAAATTGGTGTGGAGCAAGCCCCTCCTCCCGTCTATTGTAAGCAACCCCCCAAGGCAGGTACAGGGCTCACAACATCACCATGTCCCCCTCTTGCATAGGATTAGGATGTTTACAAAGTGAGGACCCTGCCACCAGCTGAGTTGCTTAGTTAAACTATTAAACTTCTCAAGTTGACACAAAGTATCAACCATGACAACATTTTAACGAAGATATCACACTGCACCCCTTAAATATACACAATGATTTGTTTTTATCCTTCAGTAAGTCGTAAAATAGAGTACGATGCTGGTCTAAATATTCACATACAAATATTTGACTCAAAGAAGAAATTCAAACATTTACATTCAGCTGGTCTTTGAGAAATGCTGCCAGGATCTCACCTTAGAGAAAGGAAAGCCTTTGGGATAAATGCTGATAGGAAAAATGGACAGTTTCATGCTGAAGAATGAAATGAGACTCTTATCTCACACAGCATAAAGGAAATTGAAATAGCTCAAATACATAAAGCTGAAACTGTAAACTGTTATTAAAAGCAGAGAAAATTATTACTGATATTGGTCTTTTTTTCTCTAAAATGGTAGTAAAAACATAAACAGCAGAAGGAAAATACAGATAAATTGGATTATGTCAAGCTATAATCCTTGCTCAAGGTAAAAGGAGCTAACAAATGGCAAAGACAAAACATAGAATGGGAACAAACTTTCATACAGCATATGGTAAGATATTAATATCAAATATATGTATATATAATTTTTAGAATAGTAACAATAAATAGATACCCAATTTAAAATGAGCAAATGATTTCAATAGGTATTGTCAAAAGAAAACAGCATAAATCACAACACATAAAGTTTCTGAAATTCACTAATCAGAAAAATGTAAACTGAAATATCAATGAGATAACAGCTCACTGTAGTTAAAATGGGTATTACTATAAAATTGAAACAATAATAAGAATGGATAAAAAAGCAAAACATGGTACATCATGGGGAATACAGTGTGATAATCCAATATACAGAATAGTATCAAGGACACTTAAAATATTTTTAAAAATATAGCTACTGTGTTATCTAGAAACCTAATGTGTGGAG
>NW_004524582.1:7653500-7657004 GCF_000260255.1 Octodon degus | reverse complement strand
TCCAATCATGGGCTCTACTTATTACAAATACATAGTAAGGCATATGATGGGATGCCATCTCTGTGTGTCATTGCCCACACTGTCCTCCAAAATACTATTTCATCCTGTAAAGCACTCATTTTCACCTGACATCACAGGAAAATGTGGGCAGTACTCTGTCAACAATACAAATTGGACTGCCCCAATTACAAACACACAGTCATTTTCTGTTTATGGAAAAACTAATGGGCCCCATTATTGAAATGTGCTACGAGCAACTTGGAAATGGACTGACATGTATTTCCTAGGATTATCTGCCTTCTGCCTTTTAGTATCTAAGCACCCGTCACACTCTATTTCGTTCTTTTAGTGCTTTTTCTAATCCTGTGCATAGAGTTATGACAAAGTGCTCATCAATCAAATTGCCAATGCTTTTAGTTACATTAGGGGAGAAATGATTGAATTTCATCAACAAATGCATATGTTTTATTTTTGTATTTCTAACCATAAAGCCCATTGCAGGTTTTCTTTTTCTCTTCTCCCCCTTCTCCTGCACTTGTAATGGATTACTTCAGAGATTTTTAGAGGACTATCATTATTTATATTAACTCATATGGATGTAGTTGTCTTAAAATGAAAAGTGTTCTTAAAATGAAAATAATGATACAAAAGGATCTTCCAGAGGGTAAGCATGCCTGCTACTTGGAGCTATCAATTAGTCTATGACTGCACTGCCACTGCCAATTGTACCTGCTTAGCTATGCTTCCCTTTAGCCAGGGGCACAGAACGTGGAAAATCTTTAAGGGCTCTGGCAGGGCCTGGCTATTTATCATTTGTATGAGGATCAAACAAGTCGTATGTACTGTTTATCTTAATGAAGCCTATATTGAGACAGGATTTCACAATAGCAATATAAAGCTTTACTCATTTACTTTGAACCTTGTTTGTAGTTACAACAGTGTGTCATTTCCCTTGCAAAGAAAACAGTCCTGGCTTTATTTATTTTGTAAAATAGTTCCCAAATAGGGAAACAACTCATGTTTAGATTTTGTTTACACTATGAAGTTTTGCTTTTATGTTTGTTTACATTCAGAGTCCTTTAAGAAAAGTATGTGCCATATTTTTGGTGACCTACATAATGTTCTGAACCACAAACATAAAGCAAAATATATGTCAGGGGTTTTTTTTTGGTGGAACCGGGGATTGAACTCAGGCCCTTGCTCTTGCCAGGGAAGCACTTATTCCACTGAGCCATCTCCCCGGCCCCTATATGTCAGTTTTGAGGAAACAAAATTACTGAACTTTGAAGACCATCTGAATATTGTGCATCCGGGTGTGGAAGCATAGGTGGTGGTCACCTGCAAGGTCCTTTCACAGTTGTTTATTTTCTTTCATAGATACAGTGCTTGGTATTATTTCACTGCCTCCCAATATTGCTAACTTGTGTATCAGCACAGTGGTAAAAATTATAATTTGGCCAATCGATAACAGGAAGTGATGCTAAGACAAAAGTAACCAGTGTGCTTTTGACACAGTATGTGACAGTGGCAATGCCCCAGGGCAACAAGACAGGAAACAGGAAAGCAGTCCTCAGTAGACAGGTAGAATTTAGCCGCCTTTATGAAACATTACCTCTCTAATACTTGTAGTGTTTACTAATTACTGTTTCATTATCACGTATTCTAGATTACAGAACAAATAATGGAGCACTCCAACATTTGTCAAGCTTGGAAAATATACTTTTACTAACTTTTTTTCTCCCAGTTCTGCTCATTCAAGTACTCCTTTGGTGTTTCCCAGATTATCCAAGCTAGGTGCGAAAATTCTGAGGACCCTTTTGACAAGCAAGAATTTCACTCCCCCAGCTATCCATTTAGGTAGAAAATTAGATCCTTCATATCCAGTCTGTGTTCTAAACACTAAGAAAGTTACTGTACTCGTAAAGCTGGCCACACACACACACACACACACACACACACACACACACACACACACACACAAACAAAAAAACTAAAAGAGAAAAACAGTGCGGGTTTGTCTAAGCAATTCGTATTATCCTGACATCTCACAGCTCAGCTGAAACAGCATACTCCATTAAGGTGACCACCCTATCCTACTCACAGTAGTTTCATATGATATGTGGAATCCTTGGTAAAAATGTATGTCAACAGGGCATTAAAGTATCTTCCTGATTCAGGGTTTTTGCAATGTTTATTTGCTCTTCCACAATACGAGTCCATAAAAAGGGATAGCTGTGGTTTCAATGTTTTACTTCATTTGTCCCACTATTTGATTTTCTTTCTTTCTTTTCTTTTCTTTTTCTTTTTTTTTTTTTGGCACAGTGGATCAAACTTGGGAACTTGTGCTTGTCAAGTGGGTGCTTTTACTGCTGAGCTATCTCCCTAGCCCCTATATGTCCCACTATTCAGAGGTCATCTCAGCAAACACAGCCTTCTTGTGTTCAGACTAAATTAGTTTATTTCAAGAAGACTCAATGGTCATTAAAAATGTGAAAAATAATAATGGAAGAGTCTTTTTACTGACAGCATTTTTTTCTTTTTTATATTAAATAATGTAATTTTACTTTTTCAAGGACTATAAAAAATAAGACAACACATTTCAGGTAGACAGTTAACACTATGCCCATGTAATTGTAATGGAATTTAAATATCAGTTGCTCTAAAGGATTGAAATTTTTAAGTCAGGACTTTTCTGAGCAAATTTGAAACATTTTAGGAAAATGTACATATTTACAACATGCAGAAAAATAAGTCTGTGTTTACACAGTGCCTTCGTTATATTTTCTTAGAAATTCTAGCAGAAATAATCCGATTCAACCTGAGATTTTTACCTTTCCCAAAATTTACTTCCATATTTCAAAGTGATATTCTTCTTCCAATCATGGGCTCTACTTATTACAAATACATAGTAACAAACCAAACCAAATTCTGTTGCTAGTGCCTTATGAGAAAAAGGGAACAAAAAGGGGGATATTGCAAAGCATAGTTTTGCGAAGTCTGAGATAATGAAAACAAAGCAGAAAACATAACGATTTTTTCACCTCAATTTTCTTTACTAGAAACTGACCAAGCTGAGATTAAACAAGTGACAGCTTAAACAAGAAAAAAACTATAATTTCCCCTCACTAATATTTGTTTATATGAAATTGTGAGCAAGAAATTATGGAATCATAAATAACTAAACAGACAATGGTTTTAATATATTTTCCCATTTGATTTTAAAACTTAAGATATATTAATTAACTTGGAACTAGGGAGGGTAGAAGTCAATTACATGGCAATATTTCTGGATACAGATTCAGTGAAAAATATGTACAAGAAATTACTGTTCTGTTTATTTTTATCTAAAATTATGTAGATAAATTATTTCCTTATTTATTTCTTACCTAGAAATACTCATGGGCCGGGGAGATAGCTCAGTAGAATAAGTGCTTGCCTGGCAAGTGCAGGGTCCTGAGTTCTATCCCTGGTACCGCCAAAGAAAAAAAAAGAAATACTCAGTGA
>NW_004524582.1:7648532-7653400 GCF_000260255.1 Octodon degus | reverse complement strand
TGGCCTGATGAATGAATAGACAAAGAAAAAACCTATCCATATAGACTATGCTAAGTAACAAGGCATACACCCAAAGACAGATGCTACATAGTCTCACTTAGAAGTAAAGTATAAAATAGTCAAACTCATAATAATGGCATAAACAATTATTTGCTGGGATGAAGTTTAGGGTAATAAGATGTCATTCAAGAAGTATTTAATTTTAATAAAACAGTAGGAACAAGAACCAACATCCAACAACATAACTTGAGTTAATCGTATTGTACTGCACACATGAAATTTGCTAAGAGGTTAAATTCTTTGTGTTCTCTCCACACTCACACACAAAGAAAATGAATGAAAAAGCAGGAGACAAGTATGTGAAGAGTGAGTATATTAGCTTAACTTTTGGAGAAATTGAAAATATGAGTATAGAGAATCACTGAGTCTTATCCTTATATACTGTATACATAATTATAATAATTTTAGAAAAGAAAATATAATTACTCATGCATAATACTCAGCTGTCAACTAGACTTCATGCAGTTGGGGAAAATGAAAGCCCTTCTCCAGTCAGGGGAAGCAGTGACGTGGAAACTGAGCGCTTTGAAGGGTCAGATGATTCAACTAGAAGATGCAGGGTAGCTAGGGCTGTAGCCAGCCCCTGGCAGCTCAGAGTAATGTCTGGGCCTCAGATCAAGTATGCATGATCAGCAACATCCCATATCCGGGATCCGCTACTGATCTCAGTCTACAGTGCATTAGTGCAGATCATCCAAGAGGGTCCCGATTCTCCCAGCAGATTTGGGAGCCACATAAGGCTGAGGATGAATATAGTTGCACACTGAATTTGGCTCAAACTCCAGCAGATTGCTGAATCATGTTACTTGGTCTCTGAGACAGCCTAGGCTCACTCTTTTATTCAATGGCTTTCTTAACTTGGTTAGTGTTTTCTTTCTGCTTGGGGTATAAATGTGCATGTATGCATGCCACAATTTCACTCTAATTGGAAATCCCAGACACTTAAATTTCTGACTTTTTCTAAGAAAGAATTGGAGATGTAAATTTTGCTAACCTCATACACAGCTTACTATAGCTAAAATTCTAAATGCTGTGATACTTGTTTCCAAATAAAATCTCACAAAGGACTACTCCACAGATGAACAAGATAGACCTGGGCTGAGAGCCAGCTTTGGGAGTCTGGCCAGCATTAGATATTCAAAAGAGGAATGGAGGGTGGCCACTACCAAGGGAAACAGGCTCATTATCCATGCCTTGCAAGTGGGCATACTGTTCTGTAAGCTCACTTCCTGCTCTGAGTCTTAAGAAAATGCAATCCACTCTGATTTATATGTTGTTTTTCCTTGAGAATAGATTTGATTATGAATGACTATTGCCCATCTTACACTTTTTACTTTTCCACCTTCCTCTTCTGAGTGTTTATACTTCATCCTCTTTCTCCTCCTCCTCTTCCCTTTCACCTCTTTCTCTTACTCTTCTGTTTGTGTTCTTTCTTCTCCAGATGGTGTTATTGTTAGAGATATTTTGAAACCATCAATGGAATTGATTGCGTTATGTATTAATGACTCAGAGACATTTTTAAATTTCTAAAGGTTTGGCAAGAGGTTTTCCTACTTATTTTTCTTTTTAAATGTGCATATGGATAAACAATACATTATGTTGATTCACATTCACGATATTATATATATATATATATTTGGTACAGGGTCTCATTATGCAGCCCAGACTCACAGCGATGCTTCTGTTTGCAGCCTCCCCAGGGCAGGGATGATAGGAGCATGGCACCACCCCAGACTCCACGCCGGCGCGGGGCATGTGGTGCCAGTGATCAAACCCTGGCCCTTGAGCTTGCCTAAGTGGGTGCTGAGTCTGCAGAGCTATCTCACTGCCCCTCATTTAATATATTAGAGAAATATCATATATATGTGATATATTAACATATATTAGATATATTGTGCAATTTAACTGTTATTATTTGTTTGTAAGTAGATACACATTGATGGAGACCTATTTGAGAGATACTAAGAGTAAGGTGATAAACAGATTACAAATTTCATGTAATGTCCATTATTGGAAATCCCTGCAGTGAGAGTCCAATATCTTGAAAGGTTCTACAGTGCACAGTGCAAAGGAAGAGCAAGAGACAAACAGCGGTGCAAAGGGGCTCTCAGGCGGCCAGTTTTCACAGGGAGCAAAAGTCCACAAGTCCAAAAGGCCCCCACAAGCTTGGTGTTTGTTGAACAACATTCATGCTGAGCAAAATGGAGAGGGGATTGCAGCTGGAAGCGCTAGGTGAGCAGCTAGGAAGGTGAGGGAACAAAGCTTTCTTGCAAAGGGAGAGGACAGCCAGATTCAGGTTGTGCTTAACAAGTTACCTGTTGGTGGAGCACTGCTAAGCCTTACACAGCACCTGCTGGCTTCCATAAAGAATACAGGGAGCTGGGCAGCAGCTGAAGCTGGACATCAATCGCACATGCGGGACCTGTAGCAAGTCACGTGAACAAGCTGCTCTAGTCTCTAGTCTCTAGTCTCAAGAGTGCTTGGTGCCTGAGAAGAGCCAGGTGAGTAAACTATTAGGCAGAGGGGTTTCACATGACATTCCACCTTATCAGTGTATATACAAATGTGCTGGAACTATTTGAGCCCCCCCACACACACACCTTTTTCCTCCTCCCCCTTCCTTCCTCCTTCTTCTGCCTCCTCCTTGTCCTCCTCCTCATCTTTCTCCTGGTCTTCCTTCTTGTCCTTCTCCTCTGCCACTCCCCATCTCCTCTCCCTCCTCCTCCCCCTCCTCCTTCTCTTTTTCCTCCTCCTTCTCTTCCTCCTCATCCTCATCCTTTCCCCCTCCCGCTCCTCTCCCTCCTCCTCCTACTTCCCTCAGACTCTTTCTCCTCCTGATCCTCCGCTGTCTTCCTTACTTCTCACATTAGGAGAGATAGCTCCTCTGGCTTCAATTTTCTGTATTCTGACTCTTGTCCTTTTCTCTCTATTCTGTCATGATCTTCACCTTGGGAACTTTGAGAGTTATGTGGGACACAGCAAAGACATGCACACATTCTCGCCCAGACCACTCTTCAAACTGAAAGCTGATTTAGAAACACCACCTCTACCCAGCCTGCACCGCTCAGAGGTAAGTAGAGTCATGGTCATGTGTGAGGAAAGGTGGGGTAGTGGTCCTCCAAAGTCCATATAGTGAAAAAACTGGTCTGAAGCAGATAAGCATGTATATACCATGACATAGTGCAGCAAATCTTAGCTGTTAATGTTATAATAATATATGTGAAAACTATTTTGAGAGAAACCAGACTGCTTTAGGATTGGAACTAGGATTTTAAAAATATATATTATGATTGAAATAATGTTAAATAGCTTCTTCTATATCTAAAGGTCAATACTAGCTGATGGAATAAATTCACAAAAGAAAGAATTATTAAGTGTGAAATAATGTCAGAAGAGTCTGGAGATGAAAGATCACAGTACATAAAAATAATAGAAGCTTAATATAGGAGAGTAAAGAGGGAAGAAAAAATACCGAGAACAAATAATAGAGTATATTGAATCTCAAAAAAATCATTGTGTTTTATTAACTTAAATGGTAAGGTGGGAAGAATGCCCCAAAAATGTATAGGAAAAGTGGATAGAGTGAAACATGAACACACGCATGCACACACACACACACACACACACACACACACACACACATTGAATTCTGTTGTACAGGGAAAATTTTGACAATCAAACATTAGTTTATGTAATACATTAAGACTTTTTGTTTTTTGTATTTGAGGGAAGGGTCTACAGGGTGTTCAGGGTCTCACTAGTAGATCAGACTCATAGTGATCCACCTGTTTACAGCCTCCCAAGTGCTGGGATTCCAGTCTAGCGCCACCACACCCAGTCTCAATCGCTCTTTCATTGCGTCCTGGGGGCAGGGCCAGCATGGCAGGCCCAGGGATCGAACCTCTAGGCCCTGCACCTGCTTGCAGGCACTTTAATCCACTGAGCTCTTTGGCTGGCCCATTGAGATTATTTTAAGAGAAATACCTAATAAAATATTGAATATTTACAATTGGATTCTGAAGTTTCTTTACAAGTGATGATTTTTAGTTTAGGCATAAATATTCTGAGAAGTTCATGGAAATCAAAAATTACATAAAATTGCTACATTATCTTTGGGGAAATGTTTATATAAATATTGATTATAGCAAAATTAACTACATATGTGCTAAAAATCTGAAAATCGGGAGGACCTCTCAACATGATCATTTTTGAAAAAAAGAATCATACTTAATGATCTCTGTCCTATTCAGTGACAAAAAAACAAATTTTTTCTAGTATTTTAATAGAGACATTCAAACTCTGGCAACGGTGAACAGCGGTAAATGACGCTCATCAGTACTGAGCAGCAGCAGTGCTTACAACAAAGACACTGACGCAGAACTGCTGGGAGCCCCACCAGAGGGGTAAAAGCTGCACTACGTCCACATAGCGGCCAGACGTCGGGTACAAGCCTCAGTTGTTATGGACCTGCAGAAGTGTCAAAAAACTACCAATATCTGTAACATTTGATGAGGTATAGCTCCAAGGACAGGCTCTGGGAGATCAGAGTAGCTAACAGAGCTGCTACACTTTGCCAGTTTATGATTTCAATGCAGACTGAGTTAAGCATGCTTAAGTGATTGGTGATGTAATCATACAATGATCTGGTAGAGTATTCAAGAGTTTTCCAAGGGGCTAGGGAGATAGCTCAGCAATCTAAACTCCTGCCTTGCAAGTGCAAGGACCCAGGTTCAATTCCTGGTACCACATGCCATGCTGGTCCTGGTGCTGTCCCTGCCACCGACACTGGGCATGGTGGCACACACCTA